>NC_141624.1:12102171-12299671 GCF_047967505.1 Dipteris shenzhenensis
ATATCATCATTTGCTATGTGTGATAATCGAGCTGACTTAGTGGCTCAATTGTTCTATGAGTAGATAATGATGAGGTTTGGCTACCCCATTGGATTGATGAGTGAACAAAAAGTTCATGTTCTAAACATGGTGATCCATTATTTGACATAGCAACACATGATTTTTTACAAGAAGTCTATGGTGTACTATTCACAAGCACTCTTCCTCCATGCCACTCCTTTTGAGTGCACTAAGTCTTGAAAGGTGATAGTTTCTTTGTATTTGTGCAATGAAGTACCTATAGAATAGACTCTTTGCTATCTTCTTGATTTCATGAATTTAATAATGTCATGTACCTCATCTACCATCCTTTGATCAAATAGACCATATTACACACATCTTTCCAAAAATTATATGACATATCATTTGTTTGCACTACATTCGAAAATGATGTGGTTCTTGCATTATGCTACACCATTTTGTTGCAGAGTTTTAGGCAAGGAAATATCTCTGTGAATGCCCCTATTTAAGCAAAAATTAGTAAAAGACAGTGTATTCTCCTCTATTACCATACCAAAGGCATTTGATTTGACAATTAGTTTGAGTTTCTACCATGGTCTTGAGCTTGGAACTTTTCCAACAATTTAGACCACTTCTTCATTTGTGTTGCATCATCTATAATATATTCTACTTGCATGATGGTGTATCCCTCATGTATCCCACTATGTCATTATACTTCAGATCCAAAGGCTTCTGTGTTCCTTAGGCTTGATTATTTAGAGATGGTTCTCTATGTTGTTGCTTCCCATTCCCATAAAGGCATCACTCAAACAATTACCATTCCTTGATAGATAAGAATACATGGACCATGTTTTGGTTCTTCACAACCTTCATAACCCTAAAGTGAAGGTGTTCAAACCTTTGGTGCAAAAAATGTGATCACTCTTCACTAGCATGCATATTCTATAACCCATTAATGCAACAGGAAGTTCGTAAAATATGATTAAAACCCATCAATATAATTCAACCCTTTCTCAAACCACCCGATTAGTTCCTAACGGAATCAGACCACTCAGATCTATCATCCATAATCGCATTCACACATCTAATTCCATATAGTACCTTAGCACTAGGCAATATTAAAGATTTACTCAAGATTTACTCACTTGGCAATATGATCCCTAATTTCAGAATAGTTACATCTTGCACTACACATCACATAGGTAAGCCTTTAGGACAAAGCACCAAACAATCTCCAACACGGAGCTATTGCCATTCAACTTGACTCAAGATGAAATCCAAGAGGAGAAAGCACAATTATGGCAAAAAGTTCATGCAAGTTTGTCACTTGCCTTGCTGCGGCAACATTTACATCTGATTTTAGAGATGTTCATCAATCACATTCATGTATGGATTCCGCTCCCATTTACTGCCATAGCAAATGATGCAGGGTACATAGCAAGTTCAGTAGTAACCATGCATAATTGCATATTAAGTCCTCAATATGAGGCTCACACATATCTAGCAGCATGCAGAGATACATGCCTTTGCATCCAACTCCTTAGATGATTTCATTCCAGCATCCATCACTGACTCTTTCACCTTTAACTTGGAGCATACCATGTCATTGGACTCAATTTCCTGCACTTGTGTTCAATGGACCATCCCTCAGGACATCTTAGCATCGGCTCAGTTATGCCGCAATGCATCATGCTTGGATTCAGTCATCACTACCACCTCAGATCAACAAGTCATTCCTCCACATCAGGACATTTATGCATTAGTGTAGTGTACATTATCATGTTCGGGTATTAGGTAGGGGTGTAGATGCCTAGATCGTGAGCAACGACTATCTCCATGCGCAGTGGATATTATCAAGTTTGGCTATTAGGCTGGGACATAGATGCCTAGCTCGTGAGCAGCGCCTATCTACGTGCGCAAGAAGGCCATTGACCAATAGTCCCAACAAGCCAAAAATACATTCCAGCCCAAACTCAACAAAAAATATTATTCGAGGAGCCCTCCAAGCCAGTTGGGGATGTAATTACATGTATTCATGGATTCTGAACAAGGTTCAAGCAGGGGAAATGGTAGAATTTGCCAACTATGTGAAAGGAATGGCTTGAATTTTGAGAATGCGAATGTAATAGTAGTCGGGGCCAATCTATATACAAATATTCAAATGAAACCTGAAGTGACATTATTAGGTTTGTCCATAGAGCAATATGGGAAACAATATTGTTCAAGCATAAACTTATGCTATAGTATAGTCCATACTTGATGCAGAATAGTAGTTGGATCTAGGACTTCAAATCTATCCCTACGAAACCATTCGGAAGCTCACATCCCTTGAGGATAGCTTATGCCTTTTCACTTGTAGCTTAGGCTTCTAGGCCTCTTACTATCAACTCCTTGATGGGCCCCTTTAGCATAGCATACTTGCACCTTTTGTCCATAAGTATAGGTAGTCCCTGCCCTTACATCACTCTATCCACATCAACTATGTGGTCTTATATGACCCCACATGCTATGACATATATTATTCTACCGCAAAGCAATGCTATCAGCTCTTTTGGGTTGGTGACATCCCTTATCTGTCACAACCTTTTGGATAATGTCCTCTTTGCTACGCCGATCAGCTTTACATCTCAATGCATCTTCTACAAGTCAACTTCACAGTCCATAGCGAGCTAGGACATGCTTAGCTTTGACATGCTTAGCCTCAACCATTTGTAGCACGTAGTCATACATGCACTTATCATTTGACCGAGCAATCTTCGATCCAAGAGGACTTCTCTCTTTTTGGCCTACTTCCTTCTTTTGTTCAACCTATTTTATGGGTTTTGTTCCCAGGCTATGTTGTACAAGATATATACAATCAACTGCATCATATGCACCAAATACTCCAAAAAGATATCTTATACATGTTAAGAACATGATAAATTGCACTATTTTAGATAGGACTATAAGGACATAGGGGCAATCCCTAGCCCTAACCCTAAGGGTAAAGATGTATAAACTTATCATCATGTCTATTCTACAAGTAATGTACAATTAGTCATCTCTTATGCATTCCACTCTCTCCCCCACACAAGAAAAACACATTAAGGTGCCTCAAAGAGAGGGTTTGTGACTTGACAAAACCAAGGGCTTGACTCTCTCTCTCTCTCTCTCTCTCTCTCTCTCTCTCTCTCTCTCTCTCTAAACGGAGCACCATATGCTCTCATACACTACATTATATTACGAAGAAAGTGAAATATGTACATGTTCATCCCTTAGGATTAGAGTTAGGGTTTGGCCCTTGAACGATATCTTGTCATATGAGTTAGATGCAATTTATATCATTCTCAATAACTTGGCCAAAAGTCTTAAAAGGTTTCACAACCCTTGTTAAGCTAACTCATTTGCAAGAGCCTTTGTTGCCCTCTCATTGAGGTTGGTGTGTTAAGCTCACTGAAACACTTTGCTTCACTTTTTAGTACTGTTGTCTCATCCTTCACTTGCCAAACGACCCCTCCAAGGTAGTCATTGTGGATGTTGAGGCTTCTTTACTTCTATTGCACAACCGTTGGGGAGTTCCCTAGTCCCTCTCATGTATTATTATTTAAGCATCAACAAGGCTCACAACCTAGATTACAGACATGACTTGACACACAAAAAAGAAAGGAAAACAAAGAGGAGGCCCATGGGAAACCCTTCACTCGAATGTTCTCAAGATCCTCTCACTCCCCTTCTCTTTTCCACAAGCTCATCTTCACACATGTTGAAAATAAGCTCGAATACGAGCATGTTATCATGTGAGAGCACCTAGTGTGTGCACGCTATTTGTGTTGTCATCCATATATATTCATGCACTGCAGTTAGGTCCCGTTTTGGCAGGTGCAGTTGTGACATTCTCACCATGATGCTTTGACACCAAAGAACTTTAGAGTACTTCACCGCTTTGGGAGTTTTCTCGCCATGGAAATCTTTGTTGAAAATGGGGAGAGGGTGAGAGACACATGATTGGAGACAAGAGCTGAGGCACGAACTGATGTTGATAGATTATGTTATCACAGCAAGTACATAGCCTCTTTTATAGGCTGAGCAAGCCTTATCTTCCCACACAGACACCTCATAGATGAGGTCACACACAAGAGAATCTAGATCCTATAATCTAGGGGAGGAATCACACCTACCACATGAGGTGGCACAAGTGGCCTCAAGACTCTTCACACTCACACAACTGTAGGACACTCCTAGGATTCTAGGACCACACACACTAGGACTCCAATTCCAACAAACCCCCCTTCAGAGCTAGGGTGAGAAACTATGACATCATCTAGACTGTGCATCCCAGGCAATCTCAGAGGCTAACAGCTGAGCATAATTCAGAGGTTGAACCAAGCACTCTCATGGCTTAGGTGTCGACGTGATCAGAGACTCAAATCTGAGCATGGATGCATGACCAACTCATAGGTCTAGGGAGTACACCAACATCTTGGAACTCGGCCAGGCCTGATAAAGGAAAGACATAACAACCCCCCTATCTCCTAACTGGGTACATGGAAATAAGTGGATCCTTTTATAGGACAAGGCACACAAAATGACAAATTATTACATCATTTTAGGGGGACTACCCAAGGCAGAGTACCTAACACACGTGACTCTAGAAAGCCCACTCTTCATCTATCACCTCATGGAGGGATAGACCAGAAACAACAGCAGTGCAGGCTTGTTCCTCAGGTCCAGAAGGTGTAGCTTTCCTGCCATGTCTCTACGATAACATTGCCGTATGTCTCCACCGCACGTCGCCATCTCTACGTGCGGCGACCAGCAGGCCGTTCCAGTTCTGCCCGCTATCTTCCCTGATGCTGCGCCATTCTGCCCGTCCTCCCTCGCAGTTTGCTCACGCATCCCTCGTAATCCTACCTCTCTCCTCCGCTGGGCCACTCTTCCGTCATCTCCATGTTGTTGTCAGAAGGCTAGATATGGGAAGCTCAAACGACATGCTCGATGTTGGGTCATCGCTATTGATCATCGGACGAGCATGGACTGCAGAATAAGGATGGATTGCAATCGCAAAGCACATCTATCTCTGCTCTACAGCAGCATTCTGTCCCAATGACCTGCGACAGACGACCTTGTGAGGGCCGTGGCCATCGACTCGTACGTCGCCATTCAGCCCGCAGCAAGCAGCAAACAAACCCACCATCCTACGGATCTTCTACCCGCTCCTCTGTTCGCTCTTCTACCCGCCTTTGCTGCCCTACCACGAAATTGCCCACGCAGCTCTTGCTAACCCGAAGCTGCCCACGCTGCTGCTCCAGCTCTTGCCCACGTTGCAGCTCCTGCCCACGCAACTACTGCTCTACGTTGCACCTCTCTGCCCACGCTGCTGCTCCTGCAACAGTCGTCTTTCAGCCACCACAACTCAAGCCCAGCATTTCTACTCCATGACGACCTGAAGAGCGGCTTGTTCCAACCCATTTCTGAGCCCAAAACTCTAAATTGCGATTTTCAAGAATTTTACCTTATTTTGGGTGAATTTGTTGGGGCTTTTATGGTCTGAAGCTTCCCTAGTATTGCTAGAACAGTATGCTCTAGGAAATTTTGAAAAGCCCCAATTTTTTGCAAACCCTAATTTTGCAGCAACCCTAACCCAAAAATTTAGGGCTTTTCTGTCATGTGTCTTCCTTTGGCATAATTGAAGCTTCTACCATATAAAATTTGGGCTTTTTTTGCAAAATTTGAGTAAAACATTGTAAGGGATTTAGACATTGGCTGTAATAACAGCTAAGACCTTCCCACCAATGGATAGCAGAAAAAACTCCTCGTTCATCGAGAAATTGTCAGGGAGCAATTTCCCAACTTGGCAGACGAAACTCCGGCTTCTTCTTATGCGAGAAGGCATATGGAATATCACCAATGGCAAGGAGCCCAAACCCCAAAGTGATGATGCTAGAATCAGTTGGTGGGAGAACCAAAATGATAAAGCAATGGCTATCATTGGCCTAGCTTTAGCTGACAACCTTATCCACCATGTGGATTTTGATAAAACTGCAAATGACGTTTGGGAAAAATTAGAGAATTTGTTTGGAAATAAGATCAATAATTCCAAAGTATTTCTCAAACAAAAACTCTTCAAGCTCAAGATGAAGGAAACTGAAACCCTCAATGAACACTTGAGCAATCTTGGGTCAATTCTCCAACAATTATCTCCCATCCGAGCCATTGTTGAAGATGATGATCAAGTTGCTGTACTTCTCTTAAGTATTGAAGACATTTCCAAGTACAATGAGATCCTTGCTGTCCTAAGAGTCAGCCGCAATATGAGCTTTAAGATATGGTAGTTCATCTCATTAATGAGGACCGTAGGCTTACAGAGAACGCAGAATCTTCCTTTGAATCTGGCAAAGCATTCTTTCTCAAGAATAAGCCCAAGAAGAAAGGAAAACCTCTTAAATGTAATTATTGTTAGAAGCTTGGCCATCCAAAGGATCGTTGCTTCAAGAAGATGGCAAAGGTACAAGCCAATCGATGAGGCAAGGCTCAGTCAAGGAAGACCTCCTCTGATACCAACTGTTGAAAATGGGGAGAGGGTGAGAGACACATGATTGGAGACAAGAGCTGAGGCACGAACTGATGTTGATAGATTATGTTATCACAGCAAGTACATAGCCTCTTTTATAGGCTGGGCAAGCCTAATCTTCCCACACAGACACCTCATAGATGAGGTCACACACAAGAGAATCTAGATCCTATAATCTAGGGGAGGAATCACACCTACCACATGAGGTGGCACAAGTGGCCTCAAGACTCTTCACACACACAACTGTAGGACACTCCTAGGACTCTAGGACCACACACACTAGGACTCCGATTCCAACAATCTTTGGATATTAAAGCATTATCGAAGATACTAGAAGTATGGCCTTCGACCTTTTACAATGGGGAGGACCCTTGCACAATCATCACTAGCAAACAAGTTGCCCATCCATGTACCCATTTGGTTGAGCAAGAGCTAGTTATCAATATTCCCACGTTGAGTTGGGTGTACCTTCAAAGGTCCACCCTCAAAGATGGCTAGCTCAAGTGGGAGCATATGCTGGATTGTGTCCTTGTGAAATATGGCTGTAGAATACGTGGAATAAATATTCCAAGAAAGCACTGCAACTCAACTTCAAGGTGTGCAATTAAACTACCTCAAATCGATGCAAAAATACAGTACATTACATCACGGTTTAAACAAACTTATGGAGCATATTACAAACTCTCAATTACTAACTATGAAATCGGAACGATAAGTAGATGACGTGAATAAACATATATGTATTTCCAGTAGTCAATAGTGGTAGAAGTACTAGGACGTTCAAATACTGACTCGGTCTAGACATTAGATTCCATACTGCTTACAACCACTTTTTTCTACTGTGAAGATACGCCTCAAGCATGCCCAATCCCCACAAATTTGGAAAACAAGCAGGGAAGCAAAGCTGATTGACTCATATTAGTAGTGCAACGGCCTGCTTTTAGAGCAATGCAATTATATGTTCCCTGAATATACAAGGCGGGAGATTACAATAATATACTCACATCCTGCGCAATGAGGTAGTCTCAGTTTCTGAATGCATTTCCTGATTTTAGCTAAAGATCGGTGTGCAACACTTGTAAACAGCTTACAAGTCATTTTTTGGCAGAATAGTCTCGTGGACCAAAGATAGTGGATCCAATTCTCACACCTGTGCTTCCCATTTCAATCTGCATGACAAAATCCACCTGCAGCTCATGAGCAGCATGCATTTGCAAAAAATCATGTAAATACAACAGATTCACATCTCGCAGTCAACCCCTGCAACTACTTACTGCCTGCTCAAAGTCTCCTGACATGCCCATGGAGAGCTCAAGGTCATCTTCTGAAAGTTCAAGCTGGTTGCAAACTTGTGCTCTACAGTCAACTAATGCCTGCAAGCAACAGTGATGCATTTTACTATTAAAATTAGTAAAAACCCTTCAGAAACAAAGAAACACAAATCAATCAGCATATTGCTTCAAGTTACTGTTGGACTTGTAAACCCCCATATGAGCAGAGCATCTGCATAGGATGGGCGGATCAGAGGAGCTGTCATGTAAGCATGAGAAGAAGATGCCACAAGGGCAGATCTGGGTGGGAAGGAATATCCACAGGACAGCCATGTAGGCAGGACTGTAGGCTGCCACAGGGGCTACCTATAAAATCCAGTATTTAGGGCTGGCAGTAGGTCCTAATGTAGGGCTGGTAATGAGCCCATTGTGTGGGCAGGGCTGGGAGAACCCCCAGAAAAGGTGCCTGTGAAAGGGCCCTGGCACAGGGGCAGCAGGTTGGCAGACCTAGCTGCTGGACGGGGTCCACAAACCTGGTCAGCAGTTTTGGCTCAGTTTTGGGCAGTACATCAGATGTATTGTCAACCTGCTGCCGACCTGCCCTGAGCTCAGGGCTTGGGTCAGTTTTGGGAAGTACATCATTCTACTGCTGTCTTTTACTCCAGATCTAAGTGCTTGTGAGTTGTTTCTTGTGTACACATATTGTGTAAAGTTGGATAACGAAGTTTCTTGTTCTTCAGAATTTTCTATTGCATACACCATTCTATTTGCATATTTCCACTGCATGGATTCCCTAACATTATACCACAGCCATTGTTCTAAGCTAGTGGTACGTGTTAAGATTCTCTATCATGGTATCAGAGCCTGGTAGTATATCCAGAAAGCCTTGGTGTCAAAGACGAGGTGGTGTGCCTGGTAGAAAGACCTAAGAGTGAAGGTTTCATAGGAAGGTGAGAGCTGAAGCCAAGAGGTGTATACCTTGGCGATCAAGCCATCCAGCTAGAGATGGACTTTGACAACTGAAAGAGGAAGGTACATGGTGTCCACTGTTATGTAAACATCATAGTTCATGGCTTTTGGGGTAGTTTGCGGGACTTTAATGACAATGGTGCGAGGGCCCATACCAAGGAAGGTGGGGTGTCTAGCAGGCTTCCGGATGCGACCCGCTTCACGTTGATCAGGTCACTGGAACGTGAGTTATGAACAGTCATGTTCTCATAGGGGATAAAGTGGTTAGGAGGTTTAAAAAAATAAGGTGTGATGTAAATGAGGGAAAATAAGGAAGGATCTAGTGGATACGGTGGCAGGGGGAGATTTATAGAGGGAGAATGAGATCGGGAGGAAGTCTGGAGAAGGGGAAAAAAGGGAAGATGAGGAGACAGAGACACTCTTCAGTAAGACCGGAGGATGAAGAGCTTCAACAGGTTAGTGACAACTCACGGCTGAAGAGAGATGGAAGCCGTTGACTTTCAAAGACCGTTGACTTTCAAAGAGCTTGGTCCCTTATTGCTCAAGGAGGAAGCAAGGTAAAAATTGTACAAGCATGACGAGAAGGCATTAAATGTCAAAAGGACAAGCAAGAAAAAGGCAAGCCTAGGAAGAAAGGCAAGGATGCTTCCGAGGACGGAGACTCTTTTGACAAGGAGAGCAAGAAAAGGACGGAGACTCTCTGACCAGAAGGCATTAAATGTCAAAAGGACAAGCAAGAGAACGGCAAGCCCAAGAAGAAAGGCAAGAATACTTTTGAGGATTGAGACTCTTCTGACAGGGAGAGCACGAAAAAGAACAAGAAATGCTACTACTGTTATATGCCTAGACATATGGCAAGAGATTGCCAGACAAAGAAAGCTGATCTCAAACTCTTTGCTATTCACATGTATACATGCATTCCCTTAGAAAACTCTCTGGGCGACGGCCGTCTATCAATATAAAACCGTGCTCTATCCTGAGCACTCCTGATAGATCCTCGTGTAGTCATAGCATCTCTTGCATATCCTGCAAGAAATCTTTAGCTGCATCTGTTGGAGAAGTGAAAGGAAAGCATGAAGCTGAACACGAAATGAGAGAATTGCATTAGAATGAAGAAGGGTGAGGTCCATATGTAGGCACCTCTACATGAGCCACCAAGCTCCACAATCATCTCCTCAATCATCTCCTCAATCAGCTCCTAGAATCTCTCAATTATCCTATGTGGCATCTACCACCACCTAACAGTGCTTATGGGCACCTAACTGTGCCTCTAGCACACACACATAGAACCCAAAGTGTGCCTGGGGCATATACCTTGAGATATCCCATCAAACCCTCCCTCAAGGGAATGCCTCAGGCTATGTCAAGGATACATCTAGTCTCATAGTTTCTCATGCCATCTCATGGTGGTCAAGGATAAATCTATGGCTAGGATCTCATGCTAGCAAGGGTTCCCAAGGGTGTGAAGTAAACAAAAGGGATACATAAGACCTTCCAATGGTTATCTCCCCCGCATGTACATGCACACAATGTCTGCGGGAGGTACCATGGAGCAAAACACATACACACATGGCCTACATCATATGGTGACCAGAGGTGTTTACAAAGAACACAATAGTTTATTCCATTCATTTTGGAGGACTATCCAGGCAGAGTACCTTGACTCAACATAAAAGAGAGATCTGGAGCATATATGGAGATGGTTCAAAAAGCATAATCATCATAGGAGGCCTCATCTTGTGGAGGCACATCGACTGAAAGTAAATTGGCAGTTTCTGGTTTTGTAGTTGCTTCCTTTTTTGCCTAACAAAACTTTTCATGGTGATTGTTTTTGCCACAATATTTGCAAGGATTGATCTTGAAGCAATCTTTTGAGAGGTGATTAGTCTTCCCACAATGTTTGCAAGGTGAAAACTTGCCCATTTGAGTTTTTATGGCATAGGCTGTGTCATTGCCTCTCCAGAGTTCCTTGTGCCTTTCTTCTTCTTGAAGGGCAGTAATAAGACCTTCAAGAGTAGGATTAGAAAGATTTTTCAATGTGGTAACAACATGATCAAAATCTTCAGGCATACTTTTGAGTAATACTGCCATTGCATCATTTGTAGTGATTGGAGAGTTAATAGAAGCAAGTTGAGTCATGAGACTCCGCATGTGATTGACATGGGCAGCCAAGGGAGTGCCACTAGCCATCTTCAATTCAAAGAAAGCAATCTTAAGTGACAATTTTGAGATGTGAGAGCTAGCACCAAAAATAATATCAAGCTTCTGCCAAGCTTCAGAAGGAGACTCCAAATCAGAAATGTGATGAATATAGTCATCTCCTAAGCCAAGAGCAATAATGCCATAGGCTTTCTCCTCTCTAGCAAGATCTCGTGCCGGGTGTGTAGGAGCTAAGGTTCTCCAGCATTAGAGATTGTTGAAGAAGAAGTTGAAGCAGGTTTGACATGCCCCCAGAGGTTTTCCCTCATCAATGCAAACTTAACTTTCATCTGCCATGTGTGAAAGCCTTTACCATTGAACTTATCCATATTCAAGAAGGTAGCCATGAGAGGGTCTAACCCAAAATGGGCAGTGTCTACTCTCTTACAAGGCTAGAAAGAGTTGAAAAGCTTCAAAGTACAAGCATTTAGTGTAGCAAAGACTTGTAACCAAATTCCATACTAAAAATCATAATGGAAATGATACTTCAACTTGCATGCTTCATAGAGGAGGCTAAATGAAAGTATTCCAAGCAAATCCAGGTATAGCAACCTGAAGGAAAGTTGTAGCCACAATTGTACTGATGCTATTCAACACTTTAAAACATAAAAAATGCTAAAGTAGCATCTAATGTAGCACCAAACTCACAACATTGTCAAAACTGTCCAAAACAGAGGCCTGATCTTGGAGGGCTTGTATCTCACTCTTCAAAGCAAAGAAAAGAGGGCTTTCTAGGTAGAAATAAAGCTGGTATACCAGAGAAGAGCCACTGAAGAAGAGAGGCGAAATGCCGCGTCACGTCACCATAGCCAAGAGCTTGAATGTCGACTGGTTTTTCGTCTGTTTCTCCCTCCCTGGTGGACCATTTCACTTCAAATCTGGACAGGGGCTAGCTCATGCTGTTGTGCAAGCGTGGCTCAGAGGAATTTCGGAATGGCTGCTCCAGCAAGTCGTATTGCACGAAATAGTGTCAGGAAGAAGGCGGCTGTTGCGCGGGTTTGTGGGCACCATTGCCTAATTGCTCTGACGTGGAAGGTCGCCCATATGAAGGGTCTCTCCAGCCAAAAGGACTCTGAGAATGGTTGCTTGTAGGTAGAGAACTCAGCCCTCCAAGTGGTTGGGCAGAAAGGGGCAAAATGGAGAGGAAGGTGAAGAAGAAGAAGAAGATGACATGGCATAAATGGGCTCAAGGAGGATCATAGTGCTCTGATACCATGTTGGAGAAGTGAAAGGAAAGCATGAAGCTGAACACGAAATGAGAGAATTGTATTAGAATGAAGAAGGGTGAGGTCCATAATGTAGGCACCTCTACATGAGCCACCAAGCTCCACAATCATCTCCTCAATCATCTCCTCAATCAGCTCCTAGTATCTCTCAATCATCCTATGTGGCATCTACCACCACCTAACAGTGCTTATGGGCACCTAACGGTGCCTCTAGCACACACACATAGAACCCAAAGTGTGCCTGGGGCATATACCTTGAGATATCCCATCAGCATCTAGCTGAATACCCTTCAATCCAACCATCACAGGAGACTTGGGTTGATATCCGTACATAAGCATAAGCGGAGTAGCCATATGTTAGGACTGTTGTAGGCAGATTCCACCATTGGGATGTACTTCTCCCAATCAAATGGCCGCTTGGAGACATATGCTCGAAGCATACCTTCCAAGAACTAATTCACTCTTTCGGTTGCCCACAACATTCAGGATGATCAGCCAAACTAATACTCAAATCGGTCCTTAACTTTACGCTTCCTACTAGGAGCCTCTTGAAAATTTGGATGTCTGTCACTGACTACATTACAAGGCAACTCACACAGCCTGAATAACTTTTCATCAACATGATGAGACAGTTTAGTAGCCCTTACAATTGTCTTTGTGGGTTAAAATCTAGCCATCCTCATCAATCTATCTACCATGACCCAAATAGCATCATGTGGCTTCATGGAATCCCAAATGAAGTCCATGGAAATACTCTCCAATATACTTCTAGGGATGCTAGACGATGCAACAATCCTCCAGCCCTAATACTCTCATCCTTATTTATTTGACACTGTTGGCACTTTACCATATAGTCAGTAATCTAAGCCTTCATCTTATGCCAATAAAATGTCTTTTTTACTAAATCAAAGGTTCGCTGAATTTGCGGATGGCCTACAATTGGAGCGTCATGGCATTCATGTAGCATCTTTCTCCTAATCTCTCTGTCATTAGGAACACATACCTTCCCATTTCAAAACCGCAAGCCATTCCAATGTAGAACTAACCACCCACCATTTGAACAAATGGTATGACCCCCAAGTCCTAGTGTATTTGTGTGGAGCTCCCTATCTGGACCAGCTGTCCTACATAGCCCTCTCAGAGAATCATAAAGATCAGCAGCCAACTCGAGGAAAGGGAGGGGGGGGGGCAGCCTAGTTGACTATTTCACGAGATCTCCTGCTTTCACGTCACATATCACTCACTTTTCTGTCTCACCACCACCCCTATCCACACCACTGTCCGCCTCACAAACTATGACGCCACTTACACACACCATCTACCACGACATACACTTTGATCACAAGCTAAAACCTGCATACTCCGCATGCCTCTCAAACATGCTTAGAGACATTGATTACATATCGCTCCTAGAGGATCGAGCCGCCTTGATCACATGATCTCTTCACGAGGCTGCCCTACACACTTTCCCATACACCACCCAATCCCCACACCCTCCATCCCTTGGCTTAGTGCCTTGCAATAGCTGGTACGATGATGAATGTAAAGCTCTACGCCAACAACTCCAATTCGAAACCAAGCATCATCTTCCAAGTGAGGCAGAGACGACATAGTAGTACCGCCACCTAATCCGCCGAAAGAAGCAAGCTTTCGTCTGCCCCGGAACAAGGAGAAGCTGTTAAAACATTTTGTTTAATGACAACTCTAAAGACTTCTAGCAAAGGTTCCTTGAGCGGCGAGCCTCATCCCCCCCTCACGGACAAAAAAACCTAGTACTCCTATGCGTAAACATTATATAGTGTCCCTAACCAATTGGCACCTAATCTCTCACACATACCACGCCCCACTTCATACAAACTTTTCACAGCCAGTGGTGTCAAACACGCAACCCTGAAGCTTCACAACGGCCGAGCAAAAGATCATGAGGGATTACGCACTGAATTCATCGAATATGGGATAAATGCCTTGGCCTTGATCTTAGCAAAGCTCTTCAACGAAGCGGTTTACACAAGCTTCCCACACACTTGGACCCCTAACACCATCACCCCTAACACCATCACCCCTAACACCATCACCCCCATATACCATCACCCCTAACACCATCACCCCCATGAGACCAGAAAACTACAAGACCATTATGATTGGACATATCATGTCACAAAGGTTAGCCTAGTTGCAAAGCTTCGAGGATTAACAACAGTGGGACAGACAGGCTTCTAGGTAGATCATAGGACTAAGGATCATATACTTATACTCAAGGGGTCATAGAGGAGGCCAAAGCATGGAGACAAAGGGTCTATTGCTGCTTTGTGGATTTCCACAAGGCTTTTGACACAATGCCAAGAGTCCAATTACTCATCATACGCCTACATGAGTTGGGGTACGACCAAGGGATCACTAGGGCAATCATGGCACTTTATGAGAGAGTCTTGGGCAAGCTTTGAACAAGCGCATGATCACCATTGGAGTCAAGGTCAAGGTTGTTCGTTATCACCAACCTTGTTTGGCATCTACATCAATGAGCTTGAGACTTTTATTGGGACCCTTGGAGGGGCTGGTTGCTCTCTAGCCGGACCTTTGCTCCAGATTCTCCTTTACGCACATGACATGGTCTTGCTAGCTTCCTCAGCTAAGGGTCTCCAGCGACACTTTGATGCACTCCATACCTTTTGTGAGACACATGAATGAAGGTCGCCCTTGGTAAAACCAAGGTCATGATCTTCAACGTGTCCCGGGCAGCCATGCACAGGGAGCACTTTACCATGGATGGGTTACCAGATGTGGTTGAGTCCTACACATACCTAAGGGTCTTGTTCTCCGGCCCGATCTTTACGTTGTGACCAGCATTACAGACTCGATTGAGCAGGGAGTACGCCGCGCTGGCCAGACTTGAGCGACAGTGCTTTCATTCTCATTTTCAAGACCCTCAAACCAAGACTCCTCTTTGACTCTTTGGTCCAACCAACAGGTATGTATGGGAGTCCTTGTTGGGGGCCAAATCTATCAGAGTCAGAGGGCACGAGTTCAGAGGCTTCAGGTTCTCATGCTTTCACGGATGATTCGCAGTAAGCCTTTAGTCCCACATCAGATAGTTTTGGCTGAGTTTGGGGCATCCCCCCTATAGCTCGATGTGGCATTTCAGGTCATTACATATCTCTACCGCATTAGACAGCATGGATCTTACACCACAAGGCATAGGCTTCCTTAGTTGGTCTTATCCTCCACAGCATTGGCAGCAGAGGGTGACCAGAGGTAATAGTACGCACGTACATGCAGACCGTTTGAGAGCCTGGAGCTCCACATAGATAGCCTACCTCTCTTCTAGTACAATGTTAAGGGACCCTCTATCCAAGAAACTCACTTATCACAATGTGAGCCAGGTCATCCGAGAGGATCTCCTGCAATCACACACATCCAGGACTTGGTTGGCACCTCGTGAGCTTCCTGTGAAGCTCAACTTCTACAGAGACCACTGCCTACGTATTTCAATGTAGGGATTCAAGAAGACATTCACAACCTTTCCACCAGTGATATTGTTTGAACCATCTTTTGCACAGATACTCACTACGACCACCTGCTCAATATGCAACTACATCGTTCAACCAATCGATTATCTTCATCCAAGTAATAGGTCCAAGGTATCTAAGGCCCCCCAAGAGACTTTTGCCAACAAGTTCCAGATCTCATCACACTATCTCCATATTGAGAGTGATCGGGCGAAGGGTATACCTAGAAAGAAAGAAAGAAAGAAAGTTTATTAAAGTCTTCGGGAGACCGTGAAGGTCTATGAGACTAAAGATAATTGATACAATGAGCATAACGGTGGCGGTCTCAAAACGGGCCAGCCAACCATTTCTACAAAAAAGAGGTTATGAAGGACGGTGTGTCTAGTCCTGATACAAAAAATATGTGTCTACTTCCAGATGATACAAAAAAGAAGGGGGGGGCACCAAAAATGGGACAGAGGGGGAAGATACAGTATATATGTGCAGGTGGTGATCATCAGAGACCAATCATAGAGGGGCCGTCAAATGGGAGGTCGGAAAAAACCCTGCGATAGATGATTGGCCTCTGACGTCACGCGGCCTAGTTGAGCTCAGTCGTCAGAAGCGACGGGTGGCCCTGTGGATGAGGGCAACGGTAACCCCGGTGGGGCGGGCAGAGAGCAAAGACGAGATGTCATGGCCCCGAATGTGTGAGTCTGTCCGCTAGCACAGCTGCCGTGGCTCTGGCTCTGGCTCTGGCTCTCACTCACGTCCGCGTCGTCGGCTAGACTGAGGAGAGGTATCCTGTGACTGGAAGAAATCAGTGATAGGCTGTTGGGTGTCCTCACGCTGTGTGTGCTGCTCGTGTCGCCATGCTCGAAGAGAGGTATCTCGGTGGCGAGTCATCTCATGTAAGAAAGCGGCTAGGCATCGCTGCTCCGGGAACTGCAGCATGTATGGGAGGGAGCTGAATCCGTCGCGGAAGAGGCAGTGGTACCGGCCTCGAATGGCATAATAGATAGGACATCTGAAAGCAAAGTGCTCCTCCGACTCGATCTCCTGCAAGTCGCAAAGTGGGCAAAGGCGGTCCTCTCGTGGGATACCCTCTGCGCGTCCGCTCTCGATCCGTAATCGGTGTGACGAGACCCTAAACTGACCGAGGGAGATCCGGAGCGCATGTGGTAGATGAAGCTATGTGTAACCCGGAGGTGTGATGAAGCCCTCCTGTGAGATCTGGAGGCAGTGTCGGCGGTAGAAGTCGAGCTTCACAGGAAGCTCGGAGTGAAGAAACCGTGTCCGCCAGGTGTGGAGCTGGAGCAGATCCGCTCGAATGAGCCGGTTGATCTCCTGGTCAGTGGGGGAGAGGGGAGATGGTGGAGCGTCGAGGCTGTACTGAAAAGGAGGCAACCGGTCTAAGTCGAGGCCCAATCGGGTGAACCAACTAGAAAGACGACTATACCAGCATCGCTGGTCCCCATCAACGGATAAGGCCATAGAGGAGGATAGGGCTAGCCAAGGTAGGCGGAGGCGACCGTCGGCGGAGGAGCTGAAATCCCTGACTCTGTGGAGATAGGTGATAGCCTGAAAAGCCGCATCAAGCTGTAGGGGTGAGGCGCCGAACTCTGCTAGAATGATCTGGTGTGGTACCGATGGTTTGCTGCGGATCATCCGAGCAAACATCAGTATCTGTAGGCGCTCGACTCGAGCCCACTCTGTGTCTGAAAGGTCCACTCCCCACCAAGGGCTACCGTACATGCCTGCTGGGCGGACCAAAGAATCAAAAAGGAGAGACTTGGTCCGCGGGTCCTGGAAGTGGGAGTGGTAGCACTGTCGCTCCAGCCTGGCAAGAGCGGCGTATCCCCGGCTGATCCTGGCCTGCATGGCCAGGTGCATCGTGAAGATCGGGCCTGAGAAGACAACGCCCAAGTATGTGTAAGAGTCAACTATCTCAACAGGGTCGCCGGCGAAGAGGAACTGCTCTCGGTGCATAGCGGGTCTGGAAGTATTGAAGATCATCACCTTGGTTTTCCCAAGGTTGACCTTCAAGTCATGTGTATCACAGAAGACCTGAAGTCCATCCAGGTGTCCTTGAAGACCAGTAGCAGAAGAGGATAGTAGTACTACATCGTCTGCGTATAGGAGAATCTGGATGACAGCCTCCGCAAGAGAGCAGCCTGCATCTCCGAGTGTCCTGATAGTGGTCTCGAGCTCGTCGATGTAGAGGCCAAATAGAGTCGGTGACAAGAGACATCCTTGTTTGACTCCGATAGTGCTCGTGATCTCTGGGGTCCAACTGGTGCCCTGCAGCATTTTATTTTTTTCACATGCCCATTTGGTTTGCATCTCCCCTTGCCATTTCTTCATTGCATTTGAGCACGAAGGTTTGAGAGCTCGTCTTCTCCAGTCTCTCTCAGCTTCTTGTGTAGGCATTCAATTTCAATATCTTGCATCTTACATACTTCCTTGAGTGTTGATATGCAAGCCTTGACATTCGAGAGAGAGCGCTCAATAATTACCTGTCTTTTTTTGCCAACGGTCGTAGGGGGCTCTTTTGGGCTCCTTCCATAGGCTGATACCTAGACCTAGCTAAAACCCTAAGACGGAAACACTAACCTACTGTGCTCCAGCGGATACTAGTAGTGAACAAGGGCTTGACTTCTGGCTTGACCTAAGGCTGAGAGACTGACCTACGTAGCTCGTGCCTGACTCTATCCCTAGACAAGGGCTCACAATGGAGTCACAGCATACCACAAAATCTCCTAATAGGACCTATTTACACTTTGTCGATGAAGCCAATTGTCACCTTGCACCCAACTACAATGGTGCATGTGACATGGGTTGTCACGTTGCCAATGATAGGCAACACATATGGGTGCTATCCGCATAATAAACCTCTACCTTTGTCTACTATCCAATATCTTTAAGCCCACACTAGTGGAGTTGTTTTTGTGGAGGTTTATTTGGGGCTTTAGCTCCTGCCTGTTTATTTCTAGGGTAGCTCCAAGCATAATGATCTTTGCCTAAACATTTAAAGCAAATATCTTCTTGCTCGGCCATTCATAATCCTATCTTTTCAAAATAGGATATCTTTGTGTTTGAGGTTTCTTGGGTGGTTCCTAAGAAAACTCTTTCTTAAATTGCCCCTTTCTTTTTAAACTAGGAAATATATACCTAGATGAAACATTCCCAAACTCATCCTTTGAAAACACAACAAAGTGCAATTTCAATCTTATGATAGTCACTCATAAGATTAAAAACCATAAACTCCATCACGCATAGCAACGACTAGCTACTATGACATCCCCACTGACGTCATCAGCGCCCAACAGTGGGTGTAGACCATAGTATAAAAATATGCTCTCACACACACAAATCCACACACTCACACATACTTGAGCATCCATTTATACAAAGTCTTCGTACTGAGTTTCTGTCAGCACTCCGCAAGTGAAGGGCAAACTCAGCCATGATGAAGGCTAGCACTTAAGGAGAAGGCTAATCAAAAAGTAGTCCAAATCTCTTCATTCAAGCTACAACTGCTTGTGAAGTCTAAACGATTTCAATTTAGTCTCTCCCAAACGAGCATCTAAACTGGGAAATGTATTGAATCTCTTTAAAAATCCAGTTAGAGTTCCAAAGTTCAAAGTCTAGGTTCCCCCGTGGTATCGTCATGTATCTGGGCATACTTGATGGCCCCTTCAAAGGTTTTGGATTCTCAGATACCTTCACATAAGAAGAATCTCAAAAGAAGAGTTCTAAAAAGTTAAAAGTAGCTATAGCATCAGCTCATGTCAAAGATAGTGGATCCCAATGAACAATTTGTGGTTGAAACAAATGCTACTGATTTTTTTGTTGGGGAGGTACTTCTACAAAATGGCCAACTAGTGGCTTTTGAAAGCTTCTCTGCTTTCAAGGCTCTCTAATGTCGTGGATGACAAGAGGTTTAAGTGATTTCAAAGCATTATCGAAATTTCAGCCAATAGAGAAAAATCTTACGGGCTGTAGCAAACGATTTGACTAGTTCTTAATAATGCTCCTAATCATAGATTCGACATGCGAAATTTTCCTGGCTGTTGCAGCCCTTTTTCCCACGATTGAATCTGAGGTTCTGATCCCAATATTACATATGCTAACAAAGAGGCATCTCTGCATCTAATCCACCCAGCCACAGGTTCTTCGTGAGCTACTGTCAATCCTCTCTTTTTCAAACGTGAGATCCCTCCCACGACCTCCTTCCAAATGGAGCTCTCTCTTTCTGAAACCCTCCCCCATGCCCATTGCCCTCCATGTGGATCCTTCAAGTTGCGCAATGTGTCCATGATAGACCTTTCATTAAACCCTTGTCAAGGGCATCCAATTGCAATGCCTAGGCCTAGGAATAACCCCCTAGACCCTAGCCTTCTAATCCACAAAGAAGGTATTACTCCCAAGCAGTGTTACTTGCCATTGCAGCACATACCTCTTGGAAGACCCTCATCTTCATTGTCCATCTTTGATTCGTCTCTTTCTGTCATCCATCTCAAGGCTATAAAAGTGTTTTACTTAGGATGTCTGTGGCAAGAGCTTCTAAACTTTAAATAAGACTTTGTCAGAACGAATATGAGTTATCAAATTCTTCACCATAAAAGGATCTAATTGTGCTTCACATAAATGCTCCCTTCTTTGAACATTGGCCTGGTCTCCGTTCCCTATTTGAGACCGTTTGGCCACAATGTTGACACATGAGAATGCTTCTAAGAATCAATTCCAAAGTATCATAGCTTGCAACATCAAGACTGACTTAATTTGCCAAAACAGATAAACAGATACATCTTGCATAGTGTTAGACACAATGGCAACGTGTGGTTAAGATATTCCTGAAAGTCTATAGACTCCATGCGTTGCCCTCGATGAGTTACATTTCCCAAGGGTAGGGAAAACAAAGATAAAACCAATGTACCTTTCACCAATTCTGTGGATTAAACCACAAATGAATAGATGTCACTGTAGACTGATGGGGCACTAATATACCTGGCGGTTTTAAGAACCTTAACTAAATAGCAATGAGGCTTTAAACCAAAAAATGGGTAATGTACTGAATGTATTGCTGTCAATGTTTTTCAATTTGCTTCGTTGAAAATGTTTAGTAAAATATCCTGCCAATCCCAATTCGCCTATTAAAAAAAAGCACTAAACTGTTAAACAAAAGGAGTCTCTATAACAAAAAGAAATGGGTTTTAAATGCCACACCCTCCTAGATGCTTTAACAAGCCATTCCTCATTTTGCAATACAAAATTTTTCAGATGAAATATTTATTTCTTGAAGGACATCCTCACCTTGAAATTTTCTGGCCTTGAGGTGTAATCAAGCATTCCAATTGTCATCAGACCTGAAAACTCTAGGTTCGGGCATTCAAATTTCACATGTTTAACAAGCTCCACGCATTCGGAAGGCTCCACCCCGAATTTGGCTGTTGATAAACAGACAAATCCAGAACAACATTGAATTTTCTTCTTTTAAGCAATGGTTAGCCTTCAATGCCCCAACTTGCACAACCTCTTCTTCATACAGTGATATTTTCCCATTCAGTGACATTTAAGCAGAGAACTAGGGGGGAAACATGGGCTTATCAGAAAGACTAGGAAAGTGAAGAGCAATATTTACCAAGTTTAAATGTCTCAAACAATAGAATCAATAAAGGAGCATAGGCTGTCCAATATTTCATACAACACAAAGTGGAACTTGTTTGCAAGCTGCTATGTCAAATAGTACAACTATGTCCCAAAAAGGGAGTCCAAATAGACATACATGTATAAGTTGAAAATTACCCAGGAAGCCATTATATGATTGACTCAAAAGCATCCACTGTTTCGGTTCACCCAGTCAAGTATAGCATGACATTCAAGAATGCAAACTGCATTTGATTTGGTGAGATGCCAAGATGTTCTTACCTATTCTTACAAAGACAAATATGTCCCTCCTTTGAGACTTTCAGACACAAAGAAAATGTAGCACACTCCGTAAATTCCTAGGAAACAGTGCATAAAACAGGCATACAATAGTGGTATTGTTGGGGGGAATTGGGTAGCAGTTTAGATGTAAGAAGATGGAGAAGCTGGCCTGTTTTCATTGAACAAACTCTTAGTGCTAGATTAAGGTTTGTAACAATCCTAGATGGTGTGGAAGTGCTGTAGTGTCACATAGACTTCCTCTTCCAGATACACATTTAGAGCTGCTGTGGATGTGCTGCAATTGAAAAACACTATTCTGATTGCATTTGACTTTGCTACAGTGAAAAGGTCTCAAAGTAACCAATATCCTCAACTTGGCTGTATCCTTCAGCTACCAATCTTGCCTTACACTTACGGATTCTACCATGAGAATCCTGCTTGAATGATCCATTTGGAGCCAGTTCCATTTTTACCCCATGATAGTTTGCAATACTCAAGTATTGCTCTAAGGCATCCTGCCATTCCTTGTATTCGACAGCTACACTTATATGGCCAAAAGAATGAAAAAGGCACTAGTTCCAAGGGTCACTTGGGCCAAGTAGAAGGCGAATTTGGAGCCGAACTAGCAGTCAGATACCACCCTACAGCTGAGTACTAGATGTCATGCGGCCACAAGCTGGCTTTCACCTTCAGTTTGGGCTCATCAAACTCACTCCGTACAAATTATTCAATCTCATCAAAGCACAAATTAGTATCTGGGCCTGGTGCTCTTGGATCAAATGACGGAGTTGGCATTTCAGTATCTTCCCCATTCTTCCATTTGTTATTGCACACGGGACCTTGATTCCAGCCATGGCTCAGTGGATTATCTCTTCCTGGGGGCCTCTCAGATTGGAGTACTTAACATTTGTGCACCCAATCTGAGAAGAGATCGCACAGTCATTAGGAGGAAGATTTGCAGACGGTTGCCACAGGCTGACTCCTAGAGAGTAGGAGGGAACTTCAATATGGTAGAGCACCCTGTTGATAAGACAAGGGGAAAGAAATGTGGTGTCCTCCTCCTAAGAGTGAGGCATGGGAAGCATTCATCTTCAGGTTCAGGTAAAAACTCTTCATTTGAGGATGAGTTTCATGATCAATGATGTCAATCTTCAATATCCTAATCTAACAGGAGACTCAGGATGACTATTCACATCCAGCTTAATCCCTTTATATTGATGGCTGGCCTTTGGATAGAGGGGCATGCACCTTCACTTCAGCAAGCACCCGCCGCCACCACATCCAACCTGGTCGCCTTGCGTATCAGGGATTTGGTATCGGTATCAACAATCTCAATAGCCAAATTCATGTACATGGATGAGGAGCTTTCTGAGCAAATTATGGATATTTGGATGATCGTGCAAACAATGACTCCATGCCTCTTTACAATGCTTCAACTTCCCAGTGACCACTACCATCAAGCAGCAAGACGACTAAAAGGAAAACGCCAGTTCATCTACAGGAGAAGGATGACAGATGCAAACTGGCTACTCTTCAAGGGGAGGAGGAGCAGCACCCTTCAGACCCATGGATTCATGAGGGACTGACTCCTGCATGCCAGGATAGCAGCATCTTCTTGATCAGAGATCTAAGTACAGGTGTCATACTCAAGAGGCTATTTGGACTCGGATCAGGAGAAGATGCAACAAACACTTGGCAGGGACGGCATCAAACAACTTCAAGATTCTTACGGAGTTCCCCTTGATAGTCAGACAGATTCCTATAAACCTTTCTCTACTTGGCTGACTCCTCTACCACAGCCAGATGCAAAGTAGCATAGGGTTTGGAAGCAAGTACGTAGCCTGGCCATGACATACTTGGATGCCCCCTTTAGGACACAGGAGCTCAAGATGGCACTTCTCGCTTTGCCAAAAGGCAAGTACCCATGTGATGAAGACATCTCTCTTTCTTTTTTCATTACTCACTAGGATATTTCAAACAATGGTATCATGCATCCTTTCCTCTCAAAGGAATTCATTCATCACACCCCCAAATGGGCCTATTACCCTTCTTGGCACTGCCTACAAAATTTTGGCCAAGGCATTAAGCCTCAAAATCTTCCTCCCTGGTCTCATACATCACACTTGGACAAGCTAGTAATGTCATTGGTCCATAGATCCTCAGCCCTCTCATGTTATGGTAATCCATGGCGTCTTTGTCTTTATTGCGGATTCCCTCTCCAATAATAGCTACCATGGGATCCAAGACAGTGGTCATGGATTGATGTAGTATCTCCCCATAGAACACTATACTTCTTTGACTACACAATCAAGAATGCTAGATGAGCCCAGGTCCAGAGCATGCAATGGATATCCACCTAGACAGCACACTGGGAGATCTTTGGCAACATTACCCATGCAGCCTTTCTACTGGAGAAAACTCTGGAGATCGTACCAAAAGAGACAGATTCCCCTATTCTTCTCGCTCTCCAGCACAGTGTAAACACCTAGAGACACACCTTTGGTGCAGATCCCAGATGTCCACGATGCTTCTTAGCTTTAGAGTCCATTCATCATTGCATATGGAATTGCAAAGAGGCCCAAAGGAGGGCATCGCACACTTGCCCTCCTTTGGAGAGGAAGAGGAAGAGGACTTCATACCTCACTTGGCGAGATCAGTGGCTTCGCGTAAACTTTCAATCTTCAGGTTCTAATAAGGGAGCATATTTGGACACAAGACCATTTTGACCCACAAGGATTGCTTCACCTTCTCACCCAAATGCAGTAACCGGCATCTATGTGTAACAACATCCTCCTGTATAATCAGCTAGGGAGATCATTGCATGTCTTACCGCATGGCAGATTAGGAGATCGAGAAGCACAGAGGCTTTAGATGCTGCACGATGTTGTATGGCGCCTCGGGGTAGGATTCAGGGCCCCTGATGTGCCGGAGAGGCCAAGAGAGCTTCCCTCCAAAGAGAGGGACCGCAGTCTTTTTTTTCCACATATACAACCACTCTCTGCTACAGCAGCCTCCTTCCCTTTCCGATAATTTTGTACAAGATTCTTACAGGACTTTATCGTGGATTTGTTGTAATCAGGACGTAATAGAAGTTCATTTTCTTGAAAGGAAAGAATATATATGTTCAAATTCAAAACTCGTCATTCTAAAATATAATCATTACAAACATGTCAGCTAGAACTCCATGATAAGTCTAGAAATAATATACTCACACTCCTCTCCACTTGTGTTGACTTGAACAAGCACCTTCAAAGGAGGTCTTTCAAGGGCTGCAACTGCTTTGTCCAGGTTATTCGCAACCTACAAGGTTCATCACTTAACAATTAGAGAAAAGAAAACTAATCTCAAACGTGTATTAGCATAATACATTGCTGTCTCAATAGGTTGTAACCTCTCATAAAAGCCCATATTTCAGCAAATGAACACTCAAAAAGAGAACATCATCAATACATTACATAGTGTGCCAATTTTTAATGGCCTTTAACTAACTTCAAATCATCAATACACACTGTGTCATGGCCAATGGCCTTACATATGAAAATTTATCCATGTGGATCCCAAATAAGTTGTTCTAGTGAGCACCCCAAATAAAAACTATAAATCCACTTTTCCAACCTACCCCTAAAATTATCTTCATTACAAGTTTAAGAAAGATATACAAATCTTTTCTTAAACTCAAGGTTCTTATTCACTACTTAAAGAAACTCATGTTGCAACTGTGCCATCGGAACAAAATCCATGTGAACAACAGACTTAGTTTTCTTGCGTTGAAGTAAAAAATGTCTAGGAAGGCTTGGCACACATAATTCCTTTAGTAAGAATAACATTACATCTCATAGTCTTCTCTAAGCTTACTTATTAGTTGAAAGTTACTCCTACTGGAACACACTAAAGCAGTAGTTTCCCAATAGTGAAGTTTCCAAGACACTCATAGCTAATAATATAGAAAAGAAACGAGCACACCAGAGACAATAGAATCTTCCTATTACTTTGTTGAGAAATGAAGAAATCAACTTGTTGGAAAGGTATAAAGTTGCCAACAGTAACCCCTTCATTAGCATTAAAAACACCCCAAAAGGGCATCATGCATGGTAAATCCTAATCCAAATTGTTGAGATCTTTTATTTGAAGTGGGCCCAGCAGATGCTAACCTCACCTTTGGATTGTCAACTCCTTCAACCATGTACAAATTTGGAACCCCAGCTGAAAAACAGAACACAAGATCTTTTAAAAGAAGTCTTACAGCAACTCTGAATAAACTTTCATAGTATGAGTAACATAAGATCCTTCAAAAAATGCCTTATATCAAGTTTGAATGCTTTCATAACATGCTTCAACGTTGAGTCTCTTAATCAGTCACTACAACCTACATACTATCTGGCAAAAAACTCATTTCAAGAAAGAAACTTAAAGAAAGCAACATGAATTACAATTCAAAGCAGATCACCTATAAGTGATTTTGCCTTGTTGCTTTGTAAGTGTCCAATGAAATGCCATCGGATATCATCAGGGAGCTGCAACATCAGTTTTTCAAGTATCAAACAGCTCCACAATAACAATACACAGGCAAAGGCGATTGAAACTCAAACACTTAATATACCTATGTATAAAAAGTATACACAATAGAGAAAAGAGGTGACAAGGATGTATTTGATTTATCAAATTTACAATAAAACAACATGCCTTATCAGGTAGCAATGTACTGCTCTCTGCTAAAATCTTGATCATTTTTTCCAGATGTGCTGGGTCACAGTGCATAATAGTTCTGAAGGCAGTGCTGAAGACCTGGGAATTAGTGTACCTAGCTGCTCCAGCAATGGCCCTATGGGTAGTCCTCCCATGACATTAGCCAAGAGAAATAGGACATTTTGCTTGGCCAGAAGCTGGACCACAGGCATGTACAAGACCTCGAGAAAACTATCTTGAGCTACCACCAGAACAAATGTCTCTTCCAAAAAGGGTCTCCACTTGGCTGAGAGGTTCAGCGTCCTCTGCTAAGCCATGCAGTCTATGAGAGAAGGGTGTGTGCTTTAACTACAGGCTTAAGGTAGAGCTGCTACTGTGCTTCATTCTGAATGTTGGTCACATCCAGGTCAATCACAATTGCTTACCCTTACTGCCAAGAAGGTATTGCTTCATGGAGATACTACTAGAGCTCCTGCTTCATCTGCAACAGCCCCTCGTCCATGATCCTCAAAAAAGGTGGTGTGTGTAATTGTTATGTGGCATCTGCCTGGAAATCTCTATCTTAATGAACTCACCATGCCTGAGATGTTGGAAAGGTCACCTCCCCATCTGTAAGCCCCCATATGAGGAGAACATGGGGGAGGGAGAGCTAGGGCAGGATGTTGCCAAAAGAAGAGAGGAGGGTACTTGGCTGATCTGCAGGAGCATATGGCGGAGCAGAGGACAGCAGCAGGGACCCAAGAGAAGAGGCTATGAGCTCACGGATGGCGTCGGCAGTAGTACAGAACAGTACAGAGCAGAGGCGCATATGTGTGGGCAGATCAAGGAGCCAAGAAAGGGCGCAGCAAAGGTGGGACAGACCAGCACATGGGTCAGCCAGGAGAAAGGCTGGTTGGACTGCTTGGAGGCAACCAACCAGGGCTTATATAGGGCAGACCTAGGGCTGGGCCCTTGCCTTGAAATGAGGGCTCATGCCCTAGTTTTGTGGGCCAAGAGGGCCCTTGTTTTGAGAGCCAAAAAGGACACATTTTATAGGCCAGAGGGGGCAGTATGACCAACCAGCAGGTCAGCCATTTTGGGCCTGCTGGGTCGGTTGGTTGGCCAGCCCTCTAGGCCTATAAAAGGGAGGGCCTTGTGCCCTCATAATTTATCACTTGGAGCAGCAGTTCAGGGAGAAAAAGGAGTAGCAGAACAGCCACCTTTGGGCCTCTATCCAGGAGGATTCAAGTGGGCTGTAGAGCTGCAGACCTAGCTCAGAGTGCTGCCCACCTAGGCTGGTGCAAAGACAGCAAGGTGGAAGGGATCTCAACGGAAAGTCTACTTACGCTCGAGGTGGAGCACACAGGCTCCAGTCTAGAGATAGCTGGCAGATAGGAGAAGTACCTTGTGGTAAGATCAAAGTACCACGCTTTGGTGGAACTTTGGATCTATCTATCTTTTGTTGTGTCCATAGTTTTGTTAGAGAAGAGAGTGTGAGAGCAAGAGAGCTGAACGTAGTGCTTGCAATAGAAGAAGTGAGTAATACAAGAAGTGGGATAGGTTTTGTCACTTAGACAAAACATTATCCTTCACTAACCGTAGTTAGTGAAGTAACTGTGGTTAGGGGAAAAAACCTCTAAATGAGGGAAAAGTGCCCCTAACCTACTTATTACATTACATTGGTCACTGCTAAATTATAATAATAATTATAACACCCCCCTGCAATGCCAATGTCATGTACAAGGAAATGATCAATCACCAAAAGGAGATAAGTTCAAGGCACTGCAAAATGCCTCAAACTTTTCACGTGGAAGTGCTTTGGTGAAGATGTTTGCAACATTGTCATGTGTTGACACATAGATCATACTGATCTCTCCTGCATGTAACTTCTCTCTGACATAGTGATAGTGAACCTCAATGTGCTTCGTGCGAGCATGAAACACAGGATTCTTTGCCACTGCTATAGCACTCTGACTACCGGTGAGAATCGGAGAAGGACCCTCCAATGAAAGATGAAGATCAGCAAACAAACGACGAAGCCAAACACATTCAACTGTCGATGTGAAAGCTGCCCTGTACTCAGCTTCACATGAGGAGGTAGCCACTGTAAACTGTTTCTTGCTCAACCAAAAAATGCAAGCATGTCCTAGAAAGAAACAATTCCCACTGATGGACTGCCTAGCATCATAGTCTCCACCCAATCTGAGTCACTGTAAGCATGCATCTACAAGTGACCCCCCCTGGGAAACATCAAGCCAAAAGACTTTGTACCTTGCAAGTAACGAAAGATGCATTTTACAGCCTGCCAATGCATAATCTTTGGGCTGTGCATATACCTGCTCACCTGAGAAACTGAAAACTGAATATCAGGTCGTGCATTGCAGAGATAAATGAGGCATCCAACAGCTTGACTATAGAGTGTGACATCAATTGATTCACCCGCATCATGCATTGTAAGCTTCAGCCCCGGCTCCATGGGAGTGGACATAGGCTTGCAATCATGCATGTTGAATCTGTCCAAGAGCTTTTGAACATACTTGGATTGAGACATAACAATGCCACATTTCTCTTGAATAAACGGGATCCCCAAAAAGAAATGTAACAAGCCCAAGTCACACATATCAAATGTAGCTTTCAATTGGGCCTTGAAATCTGCAATTACTTCCTCATTTGATCCCGTGAGCAGCATGTCATCTACATAAAGAATGATGACCAAAATATTCCCCCCATCCTTCTTGATGTAGAGGGTGCTCTCGATTGGACTATTGTTCAGCCCCTTGCTGGTCAAAAAGGCATCAATTTTGGCATACCATGCACGTGGGGCTTGTTTCAACCCATACAAAGCTTTATTCAGCTTGCATACGTGAAGTGCATTTCTTGAAATTTCAAAGCCCGGAGGTTGTTTGACATAAACCTCTTCCAACAAGTCTCCATTAAGGAAAGCTGTTTTAATCTCCAACTGATGAACATTCCATTCAAAATTTGCAACCATGGCTGTAACTGACTTGATGGTGGTCATCCTCGATGTAGGAGCAAAAGTCTCCTCATAATCTATGCCTTTTTTTTTAGCATATCCTTTTGCAACCAGCCTTGCCTTGTACCGATCAACGGACCCATCTGGCTTTCTTTTGACTTTGAAAACCCACCGCGTACCTATGGCATTTTTACCTCGTGGCAAATCCACAACATCCCAAGTCTGATTTTTATAAATGGACTGCAACTGATCGTGCATGGCATTCATCCAATGCACATTATCTTTTGCTTCTTCAAATGTCTCAGGCTCCTCCTCATCAAGAAGAGTACCTACATAAGATGATTCAATTGAATGAGCTTCCTCCATGTGCCTTACTGCACTACGAGTTCTGCCAGGCAATGGAGCTTCAAGCCTACTCTCCCTGAGAGTCTGAAGCAACCAATGCGGGACTGTTTTGGCTGCGTGTATCTCTTGAATTTCTTGCCTGACAACTTCATCCACACCCTGAGGTTGTACCAATTCAGCTAGGGACTGAATCTGTACTTGTGGAGCTGGCGGAGATTGCTGTAAATTCTGATTTTCAGCGGGGGAACCAAATGCTATAGGAAGCATCCCCTCAAACACATTATTTGAAGAGGCCGAAATCTGAAATTCAGCATTTGTATGTGCAGAATTTTCAGAGAATATGACATCTCTACTGACAAAAATCTTGCATGTAGCAGGATTGTAGAGACGATAGCCTTTGCTTTGTCAACTATATCCCACAAAAATGCATTTTAGTGCCTTATCTGACAACTTGTGTCTGAACTCCACAGGCACGTGGGCATATGCAACACAACCAAAAACTCTGAAGTGGTTCACTGAAGGCTTTCTCCCATGCCATGCCTCATAGGGAGTGATTGTCTTCAAAGCCTTTGTAGGAGCCCGATTTGAAAAATAGTTTGCACACATGAGGCCTTCCAGCCAAAACCTGTGAGGCAACTTCTTACTTGTGAGCATGCATCTATCGATTTCCATGGCGGTGCGATTCTTCCATTCAGCTTTGCCATTCTGTTGAGGTGTAAGCCTCACTGTAAGCTGATGCATAATGCCTTTTTCTTTCAGAAATGTCTCAAATTCATGAGACATGTACTCCCCCCCTCGATCTGTGCAAAGTGTCTGCACCTTGAGTCCTGTCTCATTTTCAACCATAGCCACAAAGTGTTTGAAATGCATAAACACTTCTGATTTTGCCTTGAGACCATAGACCCAAGTATAGTTGGTAAAGTCATCTATGAATGTAACAACATAGAGATAACCCCCAAAAGCTGGTGTCCTCATGGGACCGCAGACATCACTGTGAATAAGCTGCAATTTTCTTGTAGCTTTCACTACACCATCCTTCTTGAAGGGAAGCCTATGCATTTTGCCAAGAATGCAACCTTCACATGCATGAGGAGGAGGCGACTCCAAAGGAGGTAATGCATCAACCATATCATGCCTCTGAAGTGTCATTAAGCTGCCATAGCTCATGTGCCCATACCTGGCATGCCATAACTCCGCATTGTGCATCGCAGCAGTGGGAGTGCTAACTGATAATGCAAGATGGGATCTTTTTTCATATAGATCAAGCTGAAAAAGACCCGATACAAAGTGTCAGACAACCTCAAAGCATATTCAATTTCTTTGTCTCTGACTGCACACTTGTCATCATAAAAAACAACCTGAAATCCTCCTGTATTGAGTGAGGACACTGAAAGCAAATTCTTCTTTATACCTGGCACATAGAGTACATCTGAAATTCTGAAATATGTGCCATCAGTGGATGTGAGAATAATATCTCCCACTCCACACACTGAATAAGAAGAATTATTTGCACAACTGACCTTCTTCTTGGTGGGTGAAGAATGTAGAGTTACAAACAGATTTTTCTTGGAAGTGATATGCTTTGAAGCACCACTATCAAAATACCAAGTATGTAGTGTCTCATCAACACTGAAAGAGCATTCATCCTTTGAAGGATCGTAACTGCAAGTCAAAAAAGCATATGGGTCATCATCATTAGTGGCTGTAGTATCTGAAAGAAGTGCAAGTCAAAAAGGCGTAGTGCTCTTCAACCAAGTTGGCTGCAACATCTCCTCCATCATGGCAATGTGGACCTGATGCATCTGATACAGCCATACCGAAATCCCTTTTCTTTTCTTTGGCTATGCGCTTCTTGCACTCTCCAATATAATGACCTAGCTTCTTGCAATAATGACAAATGCCCTTCTTTTTCTACTTGTTTGTATCACCCTGTGCCTTATAAGAAGGCTGTCCAGAATCAGCTTTATGCTGATGTGTGGGCTGATTGGCATGTGGCTTATGCTGTTCTTTACCCTTGGGCTTGAACTTGGAGAGCATAGCATGCTCGCCAGCCCGGGTTGCCATATTTCTGTGTGTTTGTTCCTCCTACAACAGAAGTCCTACCAACTCGTGAAAGGAGAGAGGATTGCTGCCCCCCCTCATTTGATCTGATACCAAATGTGGGACAAGAGAGTGTGAGAGCAAGAGAGCTGAACGTAGTGCTTGCAATAGAAGAAGTGAGTAATACAAGAAGTGGGATAGGTTTTGTCTAAGTGACAAAACCTTATCCTTCACTAACCGTAGTTAGTGAACTAACTGTGGTTAGGAGGAAAAACCTCTAAATGAGGGAAAAGTGCCCCTAACCTACTTATTACATTACATTGGTCACTGCTAAATTATAATAATAATTCTAACAAGTTTTGGATGGAAATATAAGTTTTTGGTAGCTTCTATATCTCGCTAGCTCATTGTCTATTGATGAGTCTGCACATCTATGTGATGCACATTAAGTTAACAAGTTTGTGATTCCACACCCCACACCACACTGTGTGAGCTCCTGGGCTATTGTATCAGTCTTCCAATGTGCGTACCCTCTATTGGTCGATTTCTAACATGAGAGACACTAAAGCCCTTCTAGACACAGCCTAGTAGGTAGTAAGGGAAGCATAAGGCAATTGAGGAGATTTGTTTGGGACTTCCATTGCAGAAAAACCGTGCAAGACTACAGCACCCTTGATGGATTGGCTTGGCACATAGCAATCCTATCATGGGCCAGGGCTCCATCCATCATTGACTTGGGGAAACCATGTGCTGAGTAAGCACATAGTTGTAGGCCTAACATACAGAGTGCAGCTATTGCAGCATGGGATCAAGTACATGCCATGAATATGAGGAACTTAGTAGGCCTTGTTTAGGTGACTCTCCTTAGATGCCTCCCTCAAAGAAAAGGGCTTGCAGATGGTTAGGAGCCTAATGAGGCCCTAGTAACAGGTTGTATCTAATACTAGCTTTATCCTAGGCGATTCGCAGTGCAAAAGTTGGACCAGCAATTGCTAGTATGGCACTTTGGACCTGATGATTTGTAATACAGAGGGAGAGATTCTTTGTATCCATAGGCATATTGGATAATTGGACAGCCACAGTGGGAGAGTAGTCTCGTCTAGTGTGGCACTTCCTACCTAGTGTCACATGCACCCCTGCACTCGGGTGCAAAGAGACACACTGGCTACATCGACAAGTGCGTAATAGTTCCCTAACATGAGAGTTTGTCGTATGCTGTGACCCCTTTGTGAGCCCTTCTCCAGGACAGTCACGCACAAGCTACGTAAGTCAGTCTCTCAACCATAGGTCAAGTCGGAAGATCATTCCTTGTTCACTAGTACCCACCGGAGAACCGTAGGGTAGTGTTTCCGTCTTAGGTTTAGGGATAGGTTTAGGTCCAGCCTAGGATAGGAGCCCTTCAGAACAAGTGAAGAGAATGGCAGGGGAAGGGCTGCATTTATAGGCTACCCTACACCCCTCCCTAGGCTGCCATTTATGGGGCCTAGGGCTGACTTTATGAGGCCAAGGGACCAGCCAGCCAGCCCCAAAAGCCCTATAAATAGGGGGCCTCCACGCCCTCTTTCCTCATTCAGTTCTCCCACCACTTCAGCCTCCTACAGCTCCTCCTCAGCCCCCTCTGATCAGCCTGACACTCACCCCCAGTGGCTCTCTGACCAGCCACAGCTTTTGGCATCAGTTCAGCCCTTTGGGAAGGTGTTCACGCAGCGCATCAAACGGAGAGTTGGGACAGCGAACGGCGTAAGGTTTGGGGTCTGTTTCAGCAGCTCTTTTCAGTTATCTTTAACAATTTAACACAGCTCATTCTCAACTCTTTATTTCAGTCATCTCTCAGCTTTCTTATAGGATCTATCACTCCTAGCTTTCACTCTCTCACTCATGCAGTAACCCTGCATTCCGGTGGACAGAAAAGCCTCTCCCTTGCCTTGCAGAAGCTCCTACATTGTCAGTGCGGACAGCATCAAGGTATCGGTATTGGTCGGCGTTGCCTTTCAAGTCTTTGGGTCTATTATACATGTGCACAGTGAGCTCTTCAGAAGCGTGTTTTCCATGCTCTCTCGAAGAGTGTTCTTTGTGTTTCTCCAATTCTCCAAGTATAAAGCAAATTCTCCGCTCATTGGGGAGGGGCCCCTCAGTGGGTACAGGGACCCGATCGGTTGTCGACTCTACTCTCTCTCTACCCTCATCTCCTTTCTCTCTCTATGGTGCATTACGCTAATTCCTCACTAGAGGGTTTAAAGGTCTTGCTGTGAATTACACAATCAGATTACCGTTGCAGGTATCAAAGCTTCGGTCTATATCCAGCTTGACTACTGCGAGTGTATGGTTGTGTTGAGATCCGGAAAGGACACACAATCAAGCGCCATGGAAGCGTCAAAAAAAGGATTCACCCTTGAAGACTTTGAAGAGGAGAAAGACTACCAACAAGATCCACTTCCGTCAAGTGCTCAAGAAGTGATGGCGAACCTTCTAGAGCACAATCTGGTCCTCCTACAGCAACTTGAAGAACATTCATTCCAGCTAGAAGAAAGCAGAAGAAGACTGCTGGACCAGACAAAACAACGTCTGGAGGAAAAAGAAGCAAAATTTCCCGCTGGAAAAAAGAGGAACCACAAATTTTAAAAAATTGCTCTTGTTGATGCGTGAGGAATGCAAAAAAGAGGAGGCACTGCGACGAGCAGAGCTCGCCCAAGCAGAGAAGCTAACGGGCATCATTTTATTGTCATGTTCAATATGGGGAGTTCAGAAGATGTCATCTCCCCTTAGCTTGCCAGGACAGTGGGGTGCACCTTGGTGCCTCACGAGCTTGCAGTGGACGGGTTCACACCCGGCTTGCGCACACACATCACGCATAAGGCCATCCATTTCATTTTTTCAGTTCAAAAGGCCATATTTACGCGGGATTTTATTTTGACTCCTTGAACCTACCGCCAAGTTAAGGAGGGAATGTCACATGCACCCCTGCACTTGGGTGCAAAGTGACACACTGGCTACATCAACAAGTGTGTGATAGTTCCCTAATAGGAGATTTTGTCGTATGCTGTGACCCCTTTGTGAGCCCTTGTCCAGTCCACGGACAGTCAGGCACAAGCTACGTAAGTCAGTGTCTCAGCCTTAGGTCAAGTCGGAAGATCAGCCCTTGTTCGCTAGTACCCACTGGAGAGCCGTAGAGTAGTGTTTCCGTCTTAGGTTTAGGGATAGGTTTAGGTCCAACCTAGGATAGGAGCCATTCTGGCCCCCTAAAGGCTGGAACAAGTGAAGAAAATGGCAAGGGAAGGGCTGCCTTTATAGGCTACCCTGCACCCCTCCCTAGGCTGCCATTTATGGGGCCTAGGGCTGCCTTAATGGGACCTAGGGCGGGCATTTATGGGGCCTAGGGTTGCCTTTATGGGGCCAAGGGACCAGCCAACCAGCCCCAAAAGCCCTATAAATAGGGGGCCTCTTCTTTCCTCATTCAGTTCTCCCAGCACTTCAGCCTCCTACAGCTCCTCCTCAACCCCTCTGAACAGCCTGACACTCACCCCCAGTGGCCCTCTGACCAGCCTCAACCCTTGGCATCAGTTCAGCCCTCTAGGAAGGTGTTCACGCAGCGCATCAGACGAGGAGTCGGGACAGCGAATGGAGTAGGCTTGGGGTCTATTTCAGCAGCTCTTTTCAGTTATCTTTTACAGTTTTACACAGCTCATTCTCAGCTCTTTATTTCAGTCATCTCTCAGCTCACCCGCTCACTACACGAGGCTGCCATTCACGCTTTCCCCCACACCACCCGCTCACCACCCCCTGGAACCGTACCCTGTAATAGTTGGTACGATCATGAGTGTAAGGCTTTACGCCATCAACTCAGATTCGAAACCAAAAACAGTCTTCCAAGCGCACCAGATACGCTACGCGAATACCGTAGACTAGTACGGAGGAAGAAACTAGACTTCGTTCGTCGGAGCGAGGAGGAGCTACTGAACATTTTGTTTAGTAACAACTCTAAGGACTTTTGGCGGAGATTTTTGGAAGGACGGTCCCCTCCGCCACTCACTGACACTCAGATCTGGTTTGATTATGCACGCACACTTTATGACATCCCAAATCAGCCAGTCCCTAAACTCACACATGCCTTGCCCCACATCCTGCACCCTCTTCACTAGAGGAGGGGTAAAGGATGCCGTAATGAAACTTCATAATGGCCGAGCGAAGGATCATGAGGGGCTATGCATTGAGTTCATTACATATGGGATTAACCTCCTAGCCCTGATCTTAGCAAAGCTTTTTAATGAAGCTGTTTGTTTGGGGTTTCCACACACTTGGACCATTAACACTATCTCACCCATCCACAAGGCAGGGGATCCCATGAGCCCAGAGAACTACAGGACCATTATGATTGGACATGTCATGTCCAAGATTTATGCATAAGTACTTGACCCCAAAGTTAGCAGACTTGCTGAGTGTGGAGGACTTACAGCAGCAGGACAAGCCGCATTCCGGCGTGATCATGGAACCATGGACCACAATCTCACACTTAGATGTATCATCGAGGAGGCGAGGTCACGGAAGCAAAGGGTTGATTGTTGCTTTGTGGATTTCTGCAAGGCATTTGGCACAGTTCCGAGAGCCCGCCTCATATGGCACCTACAGGACTTGGGTTATGACCAGGAGATCATTTGGGCTGTCATGGCACTTTACGAGAGAGTTTCACGCAGAGTTCGGGTAGGATCCGAATGGACAGACGAGATCATGAACAACATCAGGGTCAAAACAAGGGTGTCGTTTGTCGCCTACCTTGTTTGGCCTCTACATTAACGAGCTTGAGACAGTGATGCAGACACAGGGGGTGTAGATTGCTCTCTTGCGGGCACGCTGATCCAGATATTGATCCACGCAGATTACGTGGCTCTCTTGTCTTTCTCAGCAGAGGGGCTTCAGAGACACCTAGACACACTACAGTCCTTTTGTGAGTCTCATGATTTGAAGGTCAACCTGGGTAAAACCAAGGTCATGATCTTCAATACATCTCGAGCCATCATGCGTCAGGAGCAGTTCACATTTGAGGGGTCATCTGTTGAGATAGTTTCATCATACACTTATCTTGGGGTTATCTTCTCCGGACCCAACTTCACTATGAGCCCGCCATGCAGGCACGCTTGAGTAGAGGGTATGCTTCATTGGCCAAACTAGAGAGGCAGTGCTTCCACTCGCACTTTCAGGATCCACGCACCAAGGGGTTGCTTTTTGATTCCTTGGTTCGCCCAATGGGGATGTACGGCAGCCCTTGTTTGGGGCCAGACTTGTCGGATACAGAGTGAGCCCGTGTGGAGCGGCTACACGTTCTCATGTTATCACGGATGATTCGTGGTAAGTCATCCGTTCCTCACCAGATCATTCAGGCTGAGTTTGGGTCACCCCTTTACAGCTAGTGCTGCATTTCAGGTCATCACGTATCTGTGCCGAGTTAGGGAATATGGGGATTATACCTCGGGGCGTAGCAGGCTACCATGGATAGCTCTATCCTCTTCTATGGCACTTGCAGCAGCAGGAGGAGACCAGAGGTGTTGGTATGCACGTACAGAGAGATGGTTTGAGCGATTGGGGCTCCACATGGATAGACTACCTCCCTTCCAGTACAGCATAGATGCTCCGTTTTCTCCCCTCCTATCACACGAGGTCAACCAGGTTATCCGTGAGGATCTACTACAGCTACACACATTTCGGACCTGGTTGGGACAGAGTAAACTCCCAGTGAAGCTTAGCTTCTACAGAGATCACTTCTTACATATCACAGCGGAGGGTTTCATTGACCCACTAGGATACACGCAGATTCACCTACCCCTCGCTAAGGATCTCTCTTGGGCAGTTTCGGGTCTCTTCACACAGACTTCGCATCGAGAGCAGCAGAGTAGAGTGACTACCCAAGGAGAGGCGCATATGCACACTGTGTGACATGCAGGAGGTTGAGACAGAGGAGCATTTGATCTTCAAGTATCTTGTGTACTATGAGATCCGAGGGCGTTTCCACTGCCTCTTTAGGGATAGTTATGGGATTTTGGCCCGTTTCCTCTCCTACCCAAACCAGCGATGTTTGCCAGGTTTCATTAATGAGGCACTTAGATAGCGCGAGAGAATACTCCGAGCACGGAGACAGGAGCAGACTTCTTCCTCGGCTGATCCCTCTTAGAGCTCTATCACAGAGTTCTTTCAACTAGATCACATGGACCCCCACGAGACAAGGCCTCGACATGACCATGACCCGAAGCCTGTGACCCAACAGCTTAGACAGAGGGTCGACACACAAATCACACTTGGGGACATTCCCTCCTTGTTTAGAGTCGGAGCTCGACCGACGGGGGTCACAGTAGCCCTGGTTAGACGCAGAGCTACGACCAAGAGACGTGCCAAGACCGCACCTCTGAGTGGCCGACAGCACTCTATTGCCGACTTCATGCCTCCACTGCCTCATCCATCCTGATATCTTGCTGTTGTCGATGATGATGATGATATTGATGACGATGCTGAGATTGATAAATAGTCGACCATCGACATGACTATGTTGTACTTAGGACTTAGTACTGCCATTCTGCATTTTTGCATTTTGCATTGGTATGGATGCTCGTTTAGTAGCTCCACTACCACAACTTGTTGTATCAGGATTTTCACAGTCTCATAGACCCATTGGTCTTCCGAAGACTTTAATAAACTTTCTTTCTTTCTCTTATAGGATCTATCACTCCTAGCTTTCACTCTCTCACTCACGCAGTAACCCTGCATTCCGGTGGACAGCACAAGCCTCTCCCTTGCCTTGCAGAAGCGTCCTACATCGTCAGTGTGGACAGCATCAAGGTCTCGATATTGGTCGGCGTTGCCTCTCAGGTCTTTGGGTCTGCTATACGTGTGCACAGTGAGCTCTTCAGAAGTGTGTTTCCGTGCTCTCCTGAAGAGTGTTCTTTGTATTTCTCAGTTCTCCAAGTATAAAGAAAATTCTCTCCTAGTTGGGGGAGGGGGGCCTCAGTGGGTACAGGGACCCAATCGGTTGTCAACTCTACTCTCTCTCTACCCTCATCTCCTTTCTCTCTCTATGGTAAACAACGCTAATTTCTCGCTTACTAAAGGTTTAAAGAAGGTCTTGCTGTGAATTACACGATCAGATTACCATTGCATGTTACACTCGCCCAGATGGCCATAAGTGTATGTATAGTGCCAGCCCATATACTGGCCAAAGTGTAAGTAGATTGAACCTGGGATCCATCCAATGCCTCTATGCATTTGGCTCTCTAGATATGCCACGCTACAATCCTCGCCAGTATCTCCTATGAAGAGTCCACAGAGGCATGCACAGCTCTAAATGGTGAGGCAGGAACATCATTCAGAGAGCATAACTCAACTAAGTGGCGTCAAATCGATGAGGCCCAAGAGAAGTCATGTCTCTCATAAAAGACCTGAGGCTCTATTAATGGACATAGCCTACCAAAAACTTTGCCTTTTGCAATGACACTAGAAAAACAACAATCCCACCATGAATAGAAAGCCAAAAGAAAAGTGTGATTTTTATATGCCTGAGGAATTTCCAAAGTCTCTTCCAAAAGTTCTTATGTATGTCAGTAGAAATCTCACTGAACCCCTCTTTTGTATATCCTTTAGTCCACACTGGACAGATATATATTTTGCTGGTTGTACATCTCTCTCTTGTGCATTGTCTAATTACTATCCGCACATCTACATACTACACTCTAAGGAAAGGAAGTTGGATTTAAAGTTACCATTGTGTGAGTTCCCGGGCTCTCTCTCTATGTTTTGAGCTTCTACTGCGTGAGGGGAGCATTGGCCTAGGCAAGCAAACTCTCATACTCTCTTTTCCAACATGGTATTAGAGCCCCAAGGGAGATTCACAAGCATGCGATCTTGAAAGCGAGAATCTTGGGAGAGGAGATCTTTGTTCAACTTGTAGAAATCGACTTCTACATCTAAGCCCTTGCAAGAAGGAGCTTGCGAGAAGGAGGGTCACTTAGATTCGGACAAGTGTCCAAAATTCCTAGCCCTTTCATTTCCTCATCATGACTGTAAGGTATCCAATTCCAAATTTTGGGAAAGCAAGCAAGCTTGATGGTTGCTATTGATGGCAAATGAAGGTCTGAATCACCCGAGGGTTCGGATAAATTGGGAGATCGCTCCAGGAATGGAGCTAATGCCACGTGCCATCCCGACTGTGGCTACAGTTGTGACACTAGCGAATTTGGTAGCAATGAGAGATTGGGTGACGTGTGATGCGAAGGCCCTAGCCATCATTACTGGCACCATTGTAGATTCAGTGCTCGTGCATATTGAGCTTGCGGTATGACTTGCTAGGATGCTTTGCGAAGGACTGCAGGAAGAAGAATCATAGGAAGAAGGAGGAGTCAGACAAGAATCAGAAGAGACAAAGACGTCAGCAAACATGGTAGTCAATCAAGAGCTTTTCTTGGTGACATCTCCATGTGTACTTTGGTAAAGTACATACACCTTGGTGTTTCAGTATGTATATCTAACATTGAGAGGTGGTCTAGAGAGGAGTAATAGACCTTTGTGAAGGTGAGGGGCAGCAAGCGGTGCTCGAAGTGCTTTGAGTGCTTGGCTGGTATCATTTACATGAGGAAGGACCTAAGGATTAGGGTCATATGGAAGCTATGAAACCAAAGGGAGCATTTTAGGATTACACACTGAAGCTAGGTGTGCCTCGATAAGGTGCATGGTTTGCTTTCAGAGCAAGCAAACAAGCAAAAGGATTTTCTGGTATGTGCATTCATTGCTTATTCATTCAAGCCTTTGGGTAAAATCTGTTCTTTAAGTTTCTTGACTGATGAGGGGAAGGTTTATGCCTTCCTAGAAGGTAGAAGGGAAGTGTTGGTGTGTCTTCAAACCCGGAAGCAAATTGCTAGATGGTGGACACGACAAACTTGTAAAAGTATGCTAAAGCCACCAGAGTAATTACTTGAGAAATGTGTGGATCAACCACTGGGATACATGCTGAATTCTGGATCTGCGTAGATCAGCCACTGGGATCTCATTTCTCGAGATGCTCATATGGATGCGGACCTTGCTAGAGGAAGGACAGGTTGGAGCTGTAGGCTATCTCATGGGCTATCCATAGATGCCACTTATACCTTGGTATGAGCCTTGTAGGCCTAGTTATAGTCAGTTAGGACTATTGGTATAGTTAGTTTATGTACCATCTAGGTCAGTTAGGACACTTAGTCCAGTTAGGGCAGTTAGCCCTAGGGTTTTGTTATGTTGGCTCTCCCTTGAGCCTCCACACTTCAGTTTTGTAGCAATCTAATACAGCATCTCATTTTTCTCCATTTTTGAGCTTCCATTGCTTCCAACACCCAACAGTGGTATCAGAGCAGGTCGGGAATCCATTCCCTCAGCCATTGACAGCTTTCCCAAGCTGTTTGGCAGCCTCTCGAGTACTCATTTTGTCGCGAGAAGACTGCACTTTGGAGCAACTCTCACAAAGGGAACTGTTTTTCGGTGCATTTTCCAGCCTGCTGCAGCAAAAAACGACCACACACGAGCATTTACAGCATCTGTACGTGTCAAAAAAAAACCCGTACATGCGTCAAAAAATGTACAAAAATCCGTACATGCGACAGAAATTGTACGGAAATATGTACATCTATCAAAAATTGTACGAAAATCCATACATCTGTCAGACAATTCTGTACTTCTGTCCGGTTTGTCAGAATTTCAGTACATTCACTGCAGTACGGGCTGCCTTCATTCCTCCAATTTTCCGGCATTTCAGAGCTGTCTCGAGCTGTGCGCCAGCATTTCAGAGCTGCCTCAAGCTGTGTGCCACCATTTTGGAGATGCCTCGAGCTGCGTGCCAGCATTTTGGAGCTGGCTCAAGCTGCGTGCCGACGTTTGGAGCCATTTGGAGCTGCTGAATTGATCCGGAGACTTCTCTTTGAGCCCTTCCCTCCTCCTTTGGCATCCCTTTGCCTCGGGCTACGCTTTTCTAGGCTGATTGTACGGACTTTTCACGTGTTGTTGTACGGGATCCAAGGCGGACTGTATGGATGATTTTCCTGCTAGTACTAGTGATTTTGCTGGCTGTACGCGGCGTTTATTTGCTGGCTGTATGGACGTCAATAATGCTGCTGCTGCTGCACGGATTCCAGAGGCAGCTGCGAGCTTCTCTCCATTGGATCTCTTTCTCTCCATTTCTACGTGCTCTCCTCCTCGTGGGAGCACTTCTTTTGCTGTAATTCTCATTTCCAACCCTCATTTGCTCGCTTTCAGAGCCTGTCACTATTGTTCATCATTGGGTAAGCCGTTGTTGCATTGGCTTTTTCCAATTTCTGCTTCATTTGCATTTTGGAAAGGCTTCGTGTTGCCGTTGGGGATTTTTCTTGCAACAGGTACACCTTGTGACAGCAGAGTCTGTTGCAGACAGAAGCTTTGAAGCTTGGGCAGTTTTTTGGCACTTGATTCTAAGAGGTTGCCTTTCTCTCATTTGCTTTGCCAGTTGGTGTATTTGCCTTGTATTTCAGCACCATGTCTGGTGGCAAAGGTGATTTGTTTGGGCTGATTGGGGCCGATGACAAGCTTGATGGCACCAATTATCCCCATGTGGTCATACATGATGGGACATGTTTTGGTTGCCAAGAATCTATGGCATATTGTTGCAGGTTCTGAGGCCAGGCCTACACGCACTGTTACTGGTGCTACACTTGCAACCTCTGCTTCTTCAGGTGATGGGTCTTCAGGTGATGGTTCTACTGCTACAGCCAGGACTCCTGCACCTCCTGCTCTAGGTGCTTTGCCTCCTTCACAGGTGAAAGAAATAGAATGAGTAAGAGAGAGCAAGAGAGAGTGAGAGAGCAGGAGGCTTGAAAGCTGAAGGCTTAGTTGCAATAGAATAGAGAGTACAACACACTGAAGGAAAAAGATAAGGTTTTGTCCTAGTGACAAAACCTTAGTAGTCACTAACCATAGTTAGTGAACTAACTGCGGTTAGGGGGAAAAACCTCTTAATGAGTGAAAAGTGCCCCTAACTAGCTTATTATATTACATTGGTCGCTGCTGAATTGTCTATAATTCTAACACCCCCCTGCAGTGCCAATGTCATGTACAAGGCTAATCAATCACCAAACGGATATAAGTTCAGGGCACTGCGAAATGCCTCAAACTTTTCACGTGGTAGTGCTTTGGTGAAAATATCTGCAACGTTGTCATGTGTGGACACAATTGCCACTGCAATGGCACTCTGACTATCAGTGAGAATTGGAGAGGGACTCTCCAAAGACAGATGAAGATCAGCAAATAGACGTCGCAGCCAAACACATTCAACTGTTGCTGTGAAAGCTGCCCTGTACTCAGCTTCACATGATGAGGTAGCCACTGTAGATTGTTTCTTGCTCAGCCATGAAATACAAGATTTACCCAAAAAGAAACAATTGCCACTAGTGGACTGCCTAGTGTCATAATCACCAGCCCAATCTGAATCACTGTAGGCATGCATCTGCAAGTCACCCCCCCTGGGAAATAGTAAGCCAAAAGACTTTGTGCCCTGCAAATAACGGAAGATGCGCTTAACTGCCTGCCAATGCATAGTTTTTGGGCTGTGCATGTACCTGCTTACCTGAGATACTGCAAACTGAATATCAGGTCTAGTGTTGCAGAGATATATAAGACATCCAACAGCCTGACTGTAAAGTGTGGCATCAACTAATTCTCCTGCAGAGTTTCAGCCCCGGTTCCATAGGAGTGGATATGGGCTTACACTCTTGCATGTTAAATCTGTCCAAGAGTTTCTGAACATACTTGGACTGAGACATAACAGTGCCACATCTCTCATGAGAGAACTGGATCCTCAAATAAAAGTGGAGCAGCCCCAAATCTGACATGTCGAAGTTGGTCTGCAAATCAGCTTTGAAATCTGCAATTTTTTCTTCATTGGACCCTGTGAGCAGTAAGTCATCGACATAAAGAAGGATGACTAATATTTCCCCCCCATCCATCTTGATGTAGAGGGTGCTCTCAGTAGGACTATTGTGCAGCCCCTTACTGGTCAAAAAGGCATGTATCTTGGCATACCATGCACGAGGGGCCTGTTTCAGCCCATATAAAGCCCAAAGGTGGTCTGACATACACCTCTACCAGCAAGTCCCCATTTAAGAAGGCTGTTTTTATGTCCAACTGATGAACATTCCACTCAAAATGTGCAGCCATTGCAATTACTGATCGGATGGTGGTCATCCGGGATGTAGGAGCGAATGTCTCCTCATAATCTATGCCCTTTTTCTGAGGATAGCCCTTAGCAACCAGCCTGGCCTTATATCTGTCAATGGAGCCATCTGGCTTCCGTTTGACTTTAAATACCCATCGTGTGCCAATGGCATGTTTACCCTGTGGCAAGTCCACAACATCCCAAGTCTGATTTTTTGCAATGGACTGCAACTCATCGTGCATGGCATTCATCCAATGCACATTACCTTTTGCCTCTTCAAATGTGGCAGGCTCCTCCTCATCAAGGAGAGTACCTGCATATGCTGATTCCACTGAATTAGCACCTTCCATGTGCCTTGCTGCACTGCGAGTCCTGCCAGGTAACGGAGCATCAAGTTTACTCTCCCTGAGAGTCTGTAACAGCCAGTTTGGGACTGCTTTTGCTGCATGTATGTCTGCAATTTCTTGCTGCACCACCTGTTCCACTGCCTGTGGCGGGGGCAAGACATCCTGTGGCGGAACTGAAGCATTTGGAGGTTGCTGTAAATTCTGATTTGGATCAGAAAAATCAGCAGGGGAACCCAAAGCAATGGGTAGCAACCCTTCAAAGACATCCTCTGAAGACGAAGGCATTTGAAATTCAGCCTGAGTGTGAGCTGAATTTTCAGAAAATATCACATCTCTACTTACAATGATTTTGCATGTAGCAGGATTGTAGAGACGGTACCCCTTGCTTTCTACACTGTATCCAACAAATATGCATTTGATGGCTTTATCTGACAATTTGTGCCTAAATTCAACTGGCACATGTGCATAGGCAAGGCATCCAAAGACTCGGAAGTGATCCACTCAAGGCTTCCTGTCATTCCAGACCTCAAAAGGAGTTTTTGTTTTTAAAGCCTTAGTGGGAGCCCTGTTCAAAATGTAATTGGCACACATCAAACCCTCTAGCCAGAATTTATGAGGCATGTCCATCTCCATGAGGGTTCTATTTTTCCTCTCAGCTTTGCCATTTTGCTGAGGGGTCAGCCTAACTGTGAGCTGATGCACAATACCCTTTTGCTTGAGAAAAGCATCAAATTCTGCAGATAGGTATTCCCCACCTCTATCCGTGCGTAATGTCTGTATCCTGAGTCCGGTTTCATTTTCAACCATGGCTGAAAAGTGTTTAAACACCGTGAACACTTCAGATTTCTTTTTCAGCCCATAAACCCAAGTAAAATTGGAGTAGTCATCAATAAATGTGACAAAGTAGAGATGACCACCCAATGACGGAGTCCTCATGGGACCACAGACATCACTGTGTATAAGCTGCAATTTGTGAACAGCTTTAACTGAACCATCCTTCTTGAAAGGGAATCTATGCATTTTACCTAAAATGCACCCTTCACAGGCATGTGGAGGAGGTATCTCAAGAGGTGGCAATGCATCAACCATTGAAAATTTCTGAAGTGTCATTAAGCTGTTGTAATGCATGTGGCCATATCTGGCATGCCATAATTCTGCATTTTGCATGGCAGCTGTAGGGGTAGAAACTGCCAGAGCATGGGCTGCTCTTTTCTCAAAAATATCAAGCTGAAAAAGCCCACGCAGCAGAGTACCAGATAACCTTAAGGCATAGTTAGCTTCCCTGTCTCGGACAGCACATTTGTCATCCTCAAAGATGACCTGAAATCCCCCTCTGTTAAGAGTGGACACTGAAAGAAGATTTTTGGTTATGCCAGGCACATATAAGACATCTGAAAGTCTGAAAATTGAGCCATCAATGGCAGTGACCTCAACCTCTCCTGTGCCACGTACTGAATATGAGGAGTTGTTGGCACAAGTGACTTTCTTACCAACAGGAGGTGGATGCAAGGAAGTAAAAAGACACTTCCTAGAAGTGATATGCTTGGATGCACCGCTGTCAAAATACCATGTGTTCAGTGTTTCATTAACACTGAAAGCAGATGCATCTGTAGAAGAGTCAAAGCTGCAAGTCAAAAATGCATATGTATCATCACTGCAAGAGGCTGTACTATCCCGAGCATCTGGAACAGCCAACCTAGAATCTGAAATGCAAGATAAAAAGGCATAATCCTGTCCAACAAAGTTGGCTGCAGCATCCCCACTGTCAGATGCATGAGGGGCTGAATCTGAAACAGCCATACCTGAGCTGTTTTTCTTTTCTTTTGCAATCCTTTTCTTGCATTCTGCTATGTGATGACCTGGCTTTTTGCAGTAGTGACAAAAACCCTTCTTTTTGGGTTTACTTGCATCACTTTTAGCCTTTTGTGAAGGCTGTCCTGACCCACTGGAAGGCTGATTTGCTGCTGTCTTTGCCTGTCCCTTTGTTTTTTATTTAAATTTTGAGAGCATGGCTTGTTCACCTGCACGTGAAGCCAAATTTTTCCTGGTCTGCTCTTCCTGAAGCAGAAGTCCTATCAACTCATGAAAAGTGAGGGGATTTGCACCCCCCCTCATTGATAAGTTCAGCGAAGTGTGAAACCTGAGATAAGACTCAAGAAGAGAATTCAGAGTGGTTGTAATCATCTCTGAATCAAGATTTCATCTATGTTTAACAATTGCTCTCTGAGATCCTGTAGCTTTGTGAGGTGGACTGACATGGAGTCACCCTCCTCCATATGTGTATTGCTCAACTCTCTTTTTAAGAAAGATACCCTGGCATCATTCCGTGCTGCATACATGCTTTCCAAGATATCCCACGCTGCCCTGGAGGTCTTACACGACCGGATATGCAGAATGATAGATCTTTTCACTGAAAGAGAGATGCATGACAAAGCTAAGGCATCCCGTGAATCCCATCTCTTTTGCTCTAAAGTATTGACTGTAGCTGCACCAACAACTTGTCCTGCAGCTGCACCCTGTGCACGACCTCTTCCACCTCCTTGCTGAGGAGGGGTAGCAGGTGCAATATCTGCTGGTCGGATCTCATCCCCATTGACATAATCCCATAGATTCCGAGAAATCAGAATATTACGTACCATAAAACTCCAGAGGGAGTAGTTGGTACCATCCAACTTGTCTTCTTGTGAAAGACCACCAAATGGAAACTCATTCTGATTTTGATGGGCCATTCTTGAGAAAAAGATTGAAGCAGATACAGAGCTGAATTCCCTTACTAGGAATGGAATGCACAACTTCCAAAGAACACAGCCAAGCACGGGCTGTATATGCAACTTAGATTTCTGTACTTGAGCTGTCAGAAATCTGTCCAAGCATCAAAAACTCTCCAAAATCTGCCAAAAGTGTTTCAAACACTCCAAGAAAGGCAGTATGTACTGAATACTCCAAAAAATGCTCTCTCAACACAAAAGCCCCAATTTGTGGCTAGAAATTGCAGCCAGAAAGGGGCAAAATTACTAAAAGCCCCAAATTTCAGACTAGATCTGCAATTTTGCTCCAGATGTAGCTCCAAACCTGCACAATGATTGCAATGTCTGCAATATACAAAATGCCCCAAATGTACTCCAAAACAACTGCACCAAACTATGTTCTGCAAGATGAGCCTGTCAAAGAACACCTATGGCTGAAGACAACCTTTGTAAATCTGCACATTCAGATCTGAAAGTACAGAAATGCACGCCAATCTAGAAAAGGTACAGATTGTACGGTATAGTACGGATTGTATGGTACAGTACGTCCAGACTGTACGGCAAGTACAAAAACGTCAGCGCAGGTACGGAATACCACTGTACGGCTGATGCAACGCAGGTACGGCAACCTGTACGACGCTGTACGGTTGCTGTACGGCAACTTTGTACGGAGAGGAGCGATACAGGTACGGCAGTCTGTATGGTGATGTACGGAGACTGTACGTACTTTGTACGGTGCTGCACGAAGAAATGTACGGACGATGTACGGCGCTGCACGGGACTTGTACGGTAGTCTTCACGGGGCTGTACGGAGGCAGTACGTCGAGTTGTACGAAGGCAGTACGTCGAATTCCGTACAGTCGTACGGACTGTACGGACGAGTTGGAGCAGGCTTGTAACGTGAAGCAAAAGGGGTACGTTGAAGGGAGCAGGGAGCCCGAGGCTCTTGGACCTGCTCTGATACCAAATGAAAGAAATAGAATGAGTGAGAGAGAGCAAGAGAGAGTGAGAGAGCAGGAGGCTTGAAAGCTGAAGGCTTAGTTGCAATAGAATAGAGAGTACAACACACTGAAGGAAAAAGATAAGGTTTTGTCCTAGTGACAAAACCTTAGTAGTCACTAACCATAGTTAGTGAACTAACTGCGATTAGGGGGAAAAACCTCTTAATGAGGGATAAGTGCCCCTAACTAGCTTATTATATTACATTGGTCACTGCTGAATTATGTCTATAATTCTAACAACAGGAGCAAATTCAATGGGATGGTCGTGATGCCAAAGCACGTGCCTTGATTGCTCTTTCAGTGAAACGGGTTATTATCCCTCATATTCGGTCTTGCAAGACAGCTAAGCAAGCATGGGATCAGCTTGCATCTTTGTATCAGGTGCGGAATGAGGTGAGGGTTGCCTATCTCCGCAGGCAATTGAAAGATTTAAAGCTTGATGGGGATGGTAACATGGATGCCTATCTCACTAATGTGAAGGATTTGAAAGAGCAGTTGGCCAACATTGATGAGATTATGCCTGATTCTCAGCTGATTTCTAATGCCCTTGATGGGTTGCCTGACTCATATCAAGGCTTTGCTACTACATTGAGGTTGGTTGCAACGGGTGATGCCAATCATTTCTCATTTGACCAGCTTGTTGCTCTTCTTCTTCAGGAGGAGCAAAGCCGTGTGAATCGCAATGCTACTATGGCTAGTGATCAAGCATTTGCTGCCCATCATAAACACAAAGGTAAAGGCAAGGTTTCAACTGGAAAGCCCCCTCATTCCAGTAATCTGTTTCTAACAATAGTCTTCTGAGCCATATAGCCTCACATGCACCTGTAGTGAGTGCTCTATATTCTGCTTCAGTCGAAGACAAAGAAACAGTTGGTTGTTTGTTTGACAACCATGATATAGCACCTTGACCAAGGAAAAATGCATATCCCTGTGTCGATCTCCTGGTCTCATGATCTCCGTCATAGTCACTGTCACAGTATCCATGCAACTGTGGATGACTTTCTCTATATTCTATCCCAAACTGTCTTGTACCTCTTATGTATCTCAAGACTCTTTTGGCTGCATTCCAATGAGACTGTTTTGGATTTGCCATAAACTGTGCTAGTGAGCTTACTGCATAACAAATATCTGGCCGTGGTATTGTCACATATATAAGAGATCCGATGAGCTGCCTGTAGTATCTGTCATTGACTGTAGGCTTTTCTGAATCTTTATTAAGTTTCAAACTCTGTTCCATGGAAGTGGCTGCAATCTTGCAATCTGCCATATGAAACTTCTTCAGGAGACTATCAACATACTTGAGCTGACTCATGAATGTGCTATCTGAATCTCTCCAGAACTCAATTCCAAGACAATAGTGCATAAGTCCAAGATCTTTCATGTCGAACTCTGCAGATAAGTCTTGTTTCAATTTTCTGATGAAGCTATCCTTGCTTCCTGTCACAATCAGATCATCTACGTACAAAAGTGCAATAGTAATATCTTCCCCTTGAACTTTGTAGTAGAGAGTATGATCTGCATTGGACTTTATGTATCCCAAATCAGCAAAATACTTGTCAATTCTGCTGTACCAACTTCTGGGTGCTTGTTTTAAGCCGTAGAGACTTTTCTTAAGATGGCAAATATTATTCTCCTTTCCTGGTTCAACATAACCTGTTGGTTGTTGCATGTAGACTTCCTCGTCTAGATAACCATTGAGAAATGCATTCTTGACATCGAGCTGATACACATTCCATCTGCTGAGTGTCGCTAGTGATATCAAGAACCGTATGGAATCCATCTTTGCTACTGGAGCATAAGTCTCATCATAGTCTTGACCATATTGTTGTGCAAATCCTTTTGCAACTAGTCTAGCTTTGTATCTCTGAATACTGCCATCTGGATTGTACTTCACTTTGTATACCCATTTGTTTGCTATGGCCTTCTTTCCTGGTGGAAGGTCGCATAAATCCCAAGTATTATTCTTATACAAAGCATCCATTTCTTCATTCATAGCAGTTTGCCATTCTGGCTTGTCTACTGCATCTTCGAAGTACACTGGCTCTTCTGTAGCCATGATGGTAGTCATAAGAGCATAGTTGGTGGTTTCCACCTAAATTGCTTTGCCTTTCTGAGCATATGTCAATCTGGCTGATGGTCTGCTTTCCCTAGTAGACCGTCTGAGCTGTTGTGGCTCTGCTTGGGGTGTTGCTGGCAATTCTTGCTCTTCTTCATCAACCTGTTTAGTAGATGACTGTGAAGTTGATGCTTCTATCTCCTGTGTAGGTGAGGTTTTCCATTATGATTCCTCATCAAAGATTACATCTCTGGAGATAATGACTTTGCGGTTGATGGGATCATACAATTTGTATGCTTTGCCTTCTTCACTGTAGCCATCCATGATGCATTTGCGTGACTTCGCATCCAATTTCTTGCAATGATCATCATGTATGTGGGCATATGCTATGCAACCAAATATGCGGAGATGCCCAATGTGTGGCTTTTGTCCAGTGAATGCTTCATAAGGAGTCATACCCTGTATCGGTTCGGTAGGAAGCCGATTAAGCAAGTAGTTTGCTGTAGCTATTGCTTCTGCCCAATACTGATTCGGAAGATGCTTTTCACTAAGCATTGCTCTAGCACTGTCTGCTAAAGTCTCATTCTTCCTTTCAGCTCTTGCATTCTGCTGAGGAGTATCTGCACATGTGAATTGTCTTCATTTGCCATGATTTCTGCAAAAGTTCATGAATGCTGAAGACATGTATTCACCTCCTCTGTCTGATCTCATGACCTTGATCTTTCTGCCTGTCTGGTTTTCTACCATGGCTTTGAATTCTTGAAATCTGAAAAACACTTCAGATTTCTCTTTCAGAAAGTAGACCCAACAATATCTGCTGTAGTCGTCAATGAAGGTCAAGTAGTAAAGTGAATCATTGATGCTGCGGGTCTGGGCATAACCCCATACATCTGTATGTATCAAATCAAGAATACCTCGTGCGCGAGACGTACTTCTGACAAAGTTGGTTCGCTTTTGTTTGCCGAAGCAGCATGCTTCACAAACTTTTCCAAGAAACTGTAGCTTCGGAATCCCAATTGCCATATTCTGATTCCTGAGATCTAACAAGTACTTGAAGTTGACATGACCATATCTCTTGTGCCATTTTGCAGATAGTGGCATCTGTTGCGGTTCAACTGACATGGCATGCTTATCTGGTACTGTAGCTAGCATTCTATATAAGCGTCCTTCCTTGACACCTTTTGCTACTAGCTGACATCTTTTGGATTTGTCTCTGATAGTGCATTCATCACCGTCGAAGATGACTTTGTAATTGTGTTCCGTCATTTGACCTACTGACAAAAGGTTCTTGCTGAGCTTCGGAACATAGAGCACATCTTTGACCAATCCTTTCGTCCCTGTGAAATTGTTCATAGGGATTACACCTGTCCCTTGAACTGGATTCGGTGTATTGTCTGCTGTGTAGATGACATTTTTCTGTCCTTCTAGTGGCTTCATTTCTGTGAACCATTCCTGATGATTTGTCATATGAGATGATGCACCGCTGTCGATGTACCAAGGATCCTGTTCCACTTGGTCGACTTGATAACTGAAATCCTCTTTGAGATTGAAATCAGTGTCTAGGTGCATTATATCAGTCTAATGCAATTCCTCGCTTGCAAGAAACATATTTCCATCTTCATTTGCAAAATAACTGTGACTAGAATGTCCACCACGATGATTTCCCTGCCTCGGGAATTCCCTCGATTACTGCTGGATTGACCGCCTTGGTCATATTGCTTCTTGCGGCAATCTCTTTCATAGTGTCCAAACTTGTGATAGTAGTTGCACTGAATGTTTGACACATTGGTGGATGCATTCCCTTGTTCTTGGAATCTTCCTCGATTGGAATGATTTCCTCTTTGCTGATTCTGATGTTGCTGAGGATGATGCTGATGCTGATGCTGATTCTGACTTTGATTTTGTTGATGATGACCACTTTTCTGGTATGATCTACCTCTGCCTTTGCCTCTGCCTCTGCTTCTGTCTAAAGCTGTGAATGCCTGATCATTAGAATGACCTTTACGTGCTTAAATGGCCTAAGTCCCGAGTTCTTCACCAAGTAGAACTGATTGAAGTTCTTCCAGTGTTGGAATTTGCCGTTGGATGGCAATACTCTGGACTAGATTCTCGTATCCCTCTCCTAGTCCATTCAGAATAACTTGAACCATTTCTGCGGGATTCATAGTCTCTCCTGCTGCTGCAAGTTGATTGTTGTAGTCTTTTATGTCGAGTACATAAGCATGACCGGTTTCACTGCCGTTGCGGAAACTCTGGTTGATCTGGTTTCTCACGGTGAGAATCTTGGATGTGTTCTTAGACTCGTAGAGAGCTGCGAGCATATCCCATGCTTCTTTTGATGTCTGGACTATGTTGAGTTGTCCCAACATGACATCTTGCACATTCTACTTGATCAGGTGATAGGCATACTTGTCTTTCTTATCCCATTCTACTTGAGCTCGGGCAATGGCAGGATCTGCTACTAGTGCGGAAGCTGTTTGTGTAGGTGTAGATCCCGTTGCTACGCAGGTCTACCCAACCGATCTCTTGGAATGATGCATTGAACAAGGCTTTTGAAACCTTGAAGTTTTCTATCAAGGAAGCACCCGTTCTTGCATTACCCGATCCTACCCAGCCTTATGTTTTAGAGGCCGATGCGAGTGATTTTGCGATTGGGGCAGCTCTATTCCAAGAGGGCAGACCTATAGCTTTTGAGAGTAAGAAGCTAGACGACACCCAATATCGTTGGCCCACACTAGAAAAGGAACTTTATACTGTAGTGTATGCCCTTAAGGTTTGGAGACACTACTTGTATGGTTCAAAGTTTCTTGTATTGACTGATCATCAGTCAATTAAGTATGTGTGTGATGGATCTGAATTGAGGGGACAGAAGCTAGATGGGTAGAATTAATGCAAGATTTTGATTTTAAAATACGTTATCGTAAGGGTTCGTTGAATAGTGTGGTGGATGCCTTAAGTCGAGTCAAGTTTATAAATGCTATGTCATTTACGGAAATATCCTCAGACCTATTTCAATCCTTGAGAGGGCTATACGCAACTAATAGTCATTTCAGTTCTTATTGGCAGAGAGTCCAGGATGGGAGCTCCATGGTTGACCGGGACTCAGGGGTTGTGCCACCTACGGTACAGGCGGCGGGAGGTCAGTGGATGATTAGGAACAGCTTGCTGTTCCAGAATGAAAAGATTTGTGTGCCAGATGTTCTGGACCTTAGATCCAAGATTCTCTGGGAGTGTCATGATGCTCCTAGTGCTGGACATCCGGGTATACATCGGACTCTGTCTCTTGTGAAGCATACCTTTTATTGGCCTAAGATGCGTGCATTTATTGAGAACTATGTAGTAGGTTGCCGGGTTTGTCAGGTTACTAAGGCAGAACGCCTTAAAAGCACGGGTTTATTACAGCCATTACAGATTCCAGGTAATAAATGGGAAAGTATTTCCATGGATTTTATTACTGGTTTGCCTCGAACGCGCAAGGGTCATGACTCCATTTGGGTCATAGTCGACCGTTTGACAAAAATGGCTAGATTCTTACCTACTAGAACAACTATTTCAGCTGTTCAGCTGGCTCACGAGTTTGTGAACCACTTGTTTAAGCTGTATGGTTTGCCATCTGACATAGTCAGTGACAGGGACTCAAAGTTTACAAGTAACTTTTGGACACTTGTTTTTGAGAAGTTAGAAACTACTCTAAGTATGAGTTCCTCAAATCATGCACAATCCGATGGCAGTACAGAGAAGGTTAACCAGTTGGTTGAAGACATGCTTCAGGCATATGTATCTAAGAGACAGTCTTCATGGGAAGATTATCTACCTATGATAGAATTTGCTTACAATAGTGCAAAGCATTCTAGTACTGGTTACAGTCCTTTTATGCTTATGTACGGGTTTCAACCTAAGTCACCAGTTATGGTTGGGTTAAAAGGGATTCAAAATGATGCTGCTAAGAACTTCTTGCTAGACATGCAGGAAATGTTGCAATTTGCCAAGGAGTCTATTAGAAGTGCCCAAGATCGCGACAGATTTTATGCTAATAGACATCGTTCACCTAGAGAGTTCTCTGAAGGAACGATGGTATGTTTACGAATTCCCAAGGAATCCAAGAGCCTAAGTACTGGTTTGGTTCCGAAATTATCCCCCAGATACTGTGGTCCGTTCAAGGTCATTAAAAGAATTGGACCAGTTGCATATCGACTAGAATTGCCTCCTGATGTTAAAGTACATCCAGTCTTTCATGTCAGTAGACTGAAAGAAGTCTTGGGTGCGGATGATCAACTTGTTTCTCCTCACGAGATAATAGAAGTTACAGATTTGACTTTTATTCCACACGAACCTGAGTGTATTCTTGAATTTCGTGACAGACAGATTCGTAATCGATCTACCACGGAATAAAAGATCAAGTGGAAGGATCGTGTTGAGGAGGATGCAACATGGGAGACATTACAAAACCTCCAAAGAACATTTCCGGGTTTTTTAGCGAGCTCAGGAGTGAGTTCTTAGAGGAGGGGAAGTATGTCATGTGCACGGATTGGTATCTGACGTGTACTGGGTACACAAGACTAGCTCAGGTAGCCTGGGGAGGCTTAGAGCTAGGCAGGCTTGATTCTCGGGTTGAGTGGCAAGGGTACGAACCAGTTTGAGGTCTTCGCTATTTTTAGTGCTTGGGGCCCGAGTCTAATATAAGGGGCCCAGAGGTTCAGTTCTCAGAGAGCCGATGGGAGCAAGTTTCGTTCCCAGGTGCTAGGTCTAATCCTAGATTGAGCCGCGGACGCGCGCCTGCATCTTAGCGTAGCCCAAGGCCCAGTAGCAGATCCCAGGCTTCACAGCGCCACCTGGTGGTATGGGACACCAGGCTGGTTTGGATCTGATTGAGAGTTCGTGCCAGTAGCTCAGCTCGTGGCTCGGAGGGGACATCTCCTGATTCGGTATCACATCCCGTAGATGTCATGGTTGGGTGGTGAGCAGCCTGCTCAGTTTCTCACGTTGTGTGTGTTCTTGTGTTTGTTTGCAGATCAGAGGTTTCAGGAGTGCTGGGACGTGTCAGGGAGCTAGTCCAGAAAGCAGGAGCTCACGATCTAAGAGCACTCTCACACACGAACAATGGCAGAGGTCCGGGGAGAGAAGCAGATGCTCTGATACCAAATGTTAGAGAAGAGAATTGGCAACTTGGCCTTTACATGTTCACCTCCAAATAGTGTAGTCCATACTTGTCATGCATGGGTTCACTGATAGTGATTGGGCTGGTTGTTCTGACACTCGTGTGTCACAAAGTGGCAACTGTTTTATGCTTGGTACTTCATGTGTTTCTTGGTTCAGCAAGAAGTAGAGTACAGTTGCTACTTCTAGCTGTGAAGCTGAGTACAGAGCGGCTTTTACAGCTACAGTGGAGTGTGTTTGGCTTCGGAAGCTACTCGCAAATCTTTGTGCATGTCAGACTGCTCCTATTGTCATCTTCACTGATAGTCACAGTGCTTTAGCTGTTGCACAGAATCCAGTTTTCCCATGCTCGCACAAAGCACATTGAGGTTCACTATCACTATGTTAGAGAGCGATTATCAACAGGTGATATTGAGTTGTCTTATGTTCCCACTGAAGACAACTTGGCATATCTTTTTACGAAGGCTCTACCTCGACCTAAGTTTGAGGCTTTTCAACAAGCTTTAAACTTAGTAACTTTTGTAACTTGATCTGTTGTACTCTGTACAGTCATAGGTTGCTATATCCTACGGGACGAACATGTGCAACCATGACACTAGATATTTAGGTATCTTGAGCCATGTCCAGGATACTTCAGCCCATACCATGGAGGGGGATTTGTAGGCTATCTCATGGGCTATCCATAGATGCCACTTATACCTTGGTATGAGCCTTGTAGGCCTAGTTATAGTCAGTCAGGACTATTGGTACAGTTAGTTTATGTACCATCTAGGTCAATTAGGACAGTTAGCCCTAAGGTTTTGTTATGTTGGCTCTCCCTTGAGCCTCCACACTTCAGTTTTGTAGCAATCTATTACAGCATCTCGTTTTTCTCCATTGTGCTTCCATTTTTTAGCTTCCATTGCCTCCAACACCCAACAAGAGGTGTGCCAGCATAGGTTAGGAGCCATGTGGGCAGTGAGTGAGTCTGCCACATGGGTAGATCTAACAAGAAATGCTAGGCAGCCACATGGGCAGCACAAGGAAACATACCTAGGTTCATTGCAAGCAGCAGATAGCTGTGAGTCTGCCACATGGGTAGATCTAACAAGAAATGCTAGGCAGCCACATGGGCAGCACAAGGAAACATACCTAGGTTCATTGCAAGCAGCAGATACCTAGGTTCATTGCAAGCAGTTAGCAGGACCAGCCGCATCATTGTGGGATCTCCTGGAGCAGGTTGAGGTAGACTTGCAGGTTGAAGCAGCACCCAGGAGACACGTCTGGATCAGATCAGGTCGAAGATTAGCTATGTGCACTGTTTGCAGTTGTGACAGAGCCCTGGAACAAGTCGAAGCCGTATTTGGAAGAGGCGATTAGCACTCGCAGCAGTCAGGAGCCTCTGCAAATGATGGCTTGAGGCTGGTCAAAAAAAGCACAGGGCAGAACAGTGGTGCAGAGAGCTGGACTCCATTGCGGCAGTTTTGGGACAGATTTGGATGATGAGAAAGGCCTAGAAATGGCCAGAACAGAATCAAACTGAAGAGGACCAGTGGCAGGCTGCCACGTGGCCTGGGCTGCTGTTGCAGGTAGACCAGTCTGTGAACTGGTCGCCAGCTCACAGACTGAGTCGGCTGGGACTCCAGTCTATAAAAGGGTACATTGCCTTGGGCATTTTATCCATTCATTGAGTCCACGTTTTGAGCAGTCCATCCTGCTTCAAGGAGCAAACCAGGAGGCTACTGGTGCAGCAAGGGAAGTGGCTGATTGCAGCAAACAAAGAGCTCACAGCAGCAAAGGGAGACGGGATCAAGGAAGAAACTTGTGCCTCAGTTTGGGCTGCCTTCACAGCAGCAGGGAAGGATTGGCTGTCCAAAAAAGCAGCAGGGAGGCGTCATTGCAGGACACATCTTACAAGGCCCCCATAAGCTCTAGGTGAGTAACGTAGGCCAAGTGCAATGCTAGAGAGAAGGGGAGGAGTCTTGCTTATGCAACTTTCTTCTTCACACACTACAGATGGGAGACATAAGAGATGGAGGCTGAAAGTGTATTCTTCTTTTTATTTCAAAAGGGCCACACACTCATACAAAAGATAGGTTAATATTATGTATCTAGAAGTGTTCTACTAACCCTACAGGGTTCATAAATTGACCTCAAACCACACATGGGTTGCCATACTAACTACACCGCAAAGTCTAATGTACAAAAGTAGCTATAATATAGTTGTTATTCTTTGGTGGTGTATAACCATATTTGCCACCAACTATCATATAGTCGCTATTCTCTGGCGGCGTATCAACCATATTTGCCGCCAACTATACTGGTGCCATAAATCAACAACGTGTTGGAAGAGCCAAGGAGGTAAGAGAACAATCTTTTGACTGTACAGGGGTCCACATCTAGTCAGCACTCAGCTGCTGATAGAGGGTGGCAGACTTAACACCAATTTTGTATATGCTTTGGTCCACATTAGATAGATCTATATTTTGCTGGTTTTACATCTCCCGCTTGTGCAAGGAAAGGAAGTTGGATTTGACTTACCACTGTGTGAGTTCCTAGGCTATCTTTCTGTGTTTTGAGCTTCCACTGCATGAGAGGGGTGTTGGGCTAAACAAGCGACCTCTCCCACTCTCTTTTCTAACTTGACGGGCCTCACTGGGATGCGGCTTGTTGTCAAGAGGAGCTACTAGAGTTGGAGTTTGCAGATGACACGACAATTGATATATATACCTTTGTAAGGTTAGAATATATCCAATCGTACAACTTTTTGTAAGGCTAGAATATATCCAATCGTACAACTTTTTGTGGAGTCCAGGGAGCCCTTGTGTTGTATTGTATGGCATCTCAGGATAGGATCAACTGGACCAGATCAGTCAGCTTCCTCGCAGGCGACTGAGGAGGTTTAGGAGATCCTCGGTTGGGGGGCTGTTGGATCCAATGAGGTCAAACAGCGAGATACTTAGGGTACCAAGTGGGCATTATTTTTCAGCAAACAAGCAAATCACCCAAGATCAGCTGGACCAAATCAGTTGGCTTCCTTGCGGGCGACTGGGCAGGTTTAGGAGATCTTGGATTGGGGGGCTGGTCTTGGCTTCCGTTGGATCCAATGAGGTCAAACAGGGAGATACTTAGGGTCAGCATTACTTTTCAGCAAAGCAGCAAATTGCCCATGCACTAGCCAGTGTGCAGCACAAGCCTTTGAATTGGAGCTCAACCAAACTCTCCCTTGCAAGGTGGGCCCTCATGGCCGACCAAGTTTTCTTGGCCACAGCCAGGTACATTCATGCTGGTCTTTTCACACAGTGTTGCCTAAAACAGCTTAGGCAGTTGGTGCGCAAATTCTTGTAGGCAAGATCGGACAACATGACAAACAAGAGAGCCAAGTTTGCTTGGCAGATGATAATCCTGCCACAAGCTGAGGGAGGACTTGGCATCGTAGACCAGAGATGCAAAGTAGAGCCCTTTTGGGCAAGTTAGTAGTGCCAAGTCTCACCCAAGGCTCACAACCTTGGGCGCTCTTGCTTCAGAGAAAGATTCTCAAGAGCACCACCCACACAGGAGGCCAGCAACAGCAGCAGTCTCATCGATGGATCTTCTCAAAGGCCACTAGAAAGGGCTCACAATTGATGAAGAATCTATAGAGTTTGGCAACATCTGCCTGGGGGACTCATTCCGGCCGGCCCTCAGTGTCATGAGGAGTCACATCCGGACATTCGAGACCGGGAGGACTTCATGTTGGGACAATGGACACACATTAAATAATGGGCACAATGGGACAATGGCCTTGCTCCATGGATCTTTCGAAGCATGGAGTCGTTTCCACACCGAGACAAAGGCATGTACATTAGGACTATGTCACCCGATGGGCATAGGCACACGAACAACTGGAGACAAACTCCACCATCCCTTAGTCTTGGAGGGATGATTTGTATAGAGTCTGAGCTCTCCCGTGCTGGTATGGACAGTTCTCTAGGATAGGGGTGCCCTTGAGCATTTAGCATTTGCATCGAGCCCTCAAATCTTTCGACTCCAAGCATTACAAAGTGGGGCTTGGAGGTCTTACTCAGCCAGAGACATATTGGAGACCTAGAGTTGCATGGGGCCCTGGACTTGCTCTGAGTGGCAAAGGATCAAGATAGCGGCCTGTTTGGGCAAAGACTCGAGCATCAAACCAGTGCTAGGTATTTTGAACTCATCACTTTAAGTCAGGACGAGTCGTACTGTGCCTTTCGATGTGGGAGGGCCAGCCCCTTTGCGGGGTGGGATCCGGGTGAGTGATTTTGACCTTCCAGAGTAGGGCACTCGGAAAGGTGTGCTGAGGTGCTTCAACTCAAGGCGGTTGCTTGAAGTCCTTCGAGAGAGCGCATTAGAGCGAGCAACACGTGCCCAAGAGGTCATCCCTAGATTTCGGTCGTAATTGTGGACCACGAAAGATTACATAGCTCTTATGTCATATACACATAAAGAACATGCAGTCTTGACATAACAGGCATGCAATTCCATATACTTAGATGACTCTAGGAACCTGCCCAAACTCATCCTCTAAACTAGTGCAGTTCCAATCTCATGATAGTCACTCATAAGGTTGAAACCATAAACTGAATCACGCATAGCAGGAACTAGCTACTATTGATGTCATCAGCACCCAACAATGGGTATAAACCATAGTATAAACATATAATCTCACACATACAAATCCACACACCCACACATACTTGAGCATCCAAAGGCCTTCGTACTGAGTTTTTGTCCGCACTCCTGAGGTGAAGGGCAGACTCAACCGTGACAAAGGCTAGCACTAAAGGAGAAGGCTAATCAAAAGTAGCCCATATTCTCTTCATTCAAGCTCGGTGCAAATCACATGCATAAAAGTATGTCGGCATCCTAAGTTTCCTGAGCTTCTACAATAGCAAAAAACATATCCGAACAAGAATCCACAGAAAATTACAGTATAAAGGATTATCCCAATACAGTACTCCTGTCAATACAAGTTCAATTGTCACACTGTGAGTATCTAACCTGAGGAACTTTATCCAACAACTCTTGAACGTAGTTCTCTCCAAAATGTCTATGGCCTATATCGTATACTTCCTTGATCATTGATGCAGGTTTGGTCTTGCTGACAGCAACTACTCTCACCTGTCAAAAAGGGTCAAGCTTTTAATATACTGGAATTCAATTAAAGGCACTGTTATCCGTTGCCGCATTGTAAAGATAGTCGCAGAATGGCCGTGAATTCAGATTTTGGTTTATTGAATGAATTGTTAATTATGCAATCGTATGTTTACCTCTTCCTCACGATATCTCAAAGGTGCACGATGGATAAGAGGCAATTACCTGAGAGCCAGATCGACCGGATCGTTCAGCTGCCTGATACACTCGTTGGAGGACGGTGCGAACAGCGTGAGCAGCAACGCTCTCTGTAGCGGCAGCCATGGCCCGATCTCCAATCTCACCCATTCGATGATAAAGTGCACACAAAATCAAATATACGTGACCACAAACTCTCGGGTAAAAATAACAAGTTCTTCACGTGCTCATTTTCATTTTTACTCATATGCCATTAAAATATGTCCACTTCTTACAAGCCTTGCAAAGCTAACTGAACACGGCAGCCCACTGGTAGGGCTGCTTGCCTACCTCGGTGGCAGCCCGTGCTTGCAAGGTAGAGCCAACAAGACGAGGTGCCCCTCGACATGCTCAAAAACGTTGCGGCAAACAGTCTTTCCATCGTGGAGCAAGTAACTACTAACTCGTGAATCCTTCTATTTTATCAATTATTTTAAGAAAAAAAAAGAATGAGTAAAATAGTGGACATGAGACGCAACACAAGGTCCGTTAGGATAATGGACCTGGTCCTCCCTGCAAATGTCAGGGGTGGTGATTTATCATATTTTGGAAGCTGAAGTCCAATATTTTCTTGGAAAAAAAGAAAGAAGCCGAAGTCCAACAGGTGCATGAATAAGGCGATACAGTAACTGATCCTCGTTGCAGTTTTTACAATATTGTCACATGGACTACCATATGAATAAAGGTATAGTCATCAATCTTGTATCCATCTTGGATTTCCTTGGTCCCTCGGATCTATAACATGCATTAACCAAGAGGAATGCTGTAAGAATTCAGATTAAAAATAAGAAATTTTGAATGGACCAGTTATTGAAAATACTCATATTATAATATATAATATATAATTATTATAACCCCGCATAGTGTGGATGGGGAGGCTGCGTGCTTCCTTCCCCAAAGAGTTATAATCAGAGGGAACATCCCCTTCCTTGGGTGCCGAGATAACGTCGAGAATATTAGCGTCAAGGGTAAGTCTCGTGAATGGATAAGAAACTGGCATATTACCTGAATGTCAATAGTCATAATCGTAGTCGAACATTGAGAGACAATATCCAAAAAACTTGCCAATGTGACCTTGAGAGGATCTGCATGTGTCCTTGAGCGGGATGATTCCAACATTCTCATATTGTTTAGTAGACTCTAGACACGCAAAAAGACAACTATCATTAGAGGAAGTATAAAGTAGAGCACGTAACATTCTCACTCTCCACTCAGCCACCAGCGTTACGTGCCTCTCCAACCTCGAGAAAATGTGAGTTTGATCACTCTAGTAATTGGAGCTTTTAGGCTTGTGAGAGTAGAGTATAAAGTCATCACGAGGCTCTCCAAAGCTTTACATTCCAATAAGCCCAAACTTGCAAATCAAGTAGACCATCTCTTCAAATCGAATAGATTTGAAACGTTTATATAGTCTTGTTATTGTGAAAAGCACCTATATGCTTTTAGTGCTTTACTAACTAGGCAGTGCAGGTAGGAAGCTAGTAAGGGACCGCTATTTGTTATCTGGATGAGTAACCTATCGTGCCCTCCTAGCTGCTACTCGATGTCTGACGAGCACCATTGTAACCGTGGTCGACTACACCCCAGGTCTAAAGAGAGAGGAGATGTCGGTGAGTGTGATCTATGAGTCTGTGCTCTCCTTGTAGTGTTCCGTCTCAGTCTCAGGGTATCTGCCTCTCCTGCTAACCGTGACATCAACCTATTCTACCTGGAAGAACTCTATGATCATACTCTGGGATGGGCCAAGCACCCCTCCTCCTGTCTCATGGATTTGATGACACAATCTCTAAGTCAGACTGCCTCATGAATAAAAGCTGGCAAGCATCTCCGGTCTGAGTATAGGAGTCGTCCCTCGAACCCATCTTTGAAAAAGGCAATGGTATCATCGAAAATCTCATAGTAGATTGGGCAACGGAAAAGAAAGTGCTCATCTATCTCCACCTCATGACGCTCACACAATGTGCAGATGCGACTCTCCCTGGGTATCTGAAGGTGCAAGAATGGAATGGAAAGACATAATGAAAATGCTAGAGCAAAGCAAAGATAACCAAAGTACTCACATGATGGAAAGGTTGATGTAGATGTTGACTCCTCTGATTTGACACAAGGAAGTACAACACTCTTATAGAGTGCACACACAAACTAAAGTACCTAGTGTATATGGGATAATTCCCAATATGACACGTGGCACTCTACACAAATCCTAGTTCCTAGTACCCACTAGAACACTCAACTTGACTTCATGTTCTAACACCCCCCCATGAAGGAAAGGTGAGTGATAGCATGAGTCCATAAAAAAATGCAGTTCCTTGATATTCCCAACAAATCCCCCCTCAAGGAAATGCCTCATACTGCAAGGATAAATCATAGGCTCATGGTCTCTCATGCCAGGGTCTCTGGTCAAGGATAAATCCACGGCTCTAGTCTCTCATGCAAGTTGGACATACTTGGGTAGGTACATAATATGGGATATACCAGGATAAACACACAAAACATAATAGATACCTCTAAGAGGTCAAACAGATTAAGACAAGATACCTTTGCATACTCATAGTGGTTGCAACAGGTTTACAAAATCCTTTTTGGAAACATGATCCAGGCAAGGAACCCTAGAAACAAAAATCTTTATCATCTACCATATATGCTTTTTCATCACTTGTGTCCTCCACCATATTTGCTGAATTTTTCTTTGAGAAACAGTTACTTTCAGAGTGGCCATTCTTGCCACAAATCCCACATGGCTTGATGCGAAAGCAATCTTTCTCATCATGATTGTTTTTGCCACAATGTTTACAAGCTTTAAAATTCATCCTTTTGAACTTGGTTGCCAAAGCTAGTTCTCCCTCATCCTTCTGTTTCTCTTTCTTCCTTTCCTCTTCCTGCAATGCACTTATGATTCCTTCAAATGAAGGATTAGGACCATATTTCAGCGTGGTTACCAGGTTGTCGTATTCTTTTGGCATGCTTTTCAGAAGCACTGCCATAGAATCATCTTCTGTCACAGGTGAATCAACCGAAGCCAACTGGTTCATGAGACTTCTCATTTTGTTGATGTGAGCATCAAGAGGTGCTCCAGATGTCAGCTCTACCTCAAAGAACTCAATCTTGAGTGACAGCTTAGAATGCTTGCTACTTGCACCAAATAAGTGGTCAAGCACAGCCCAAGCTTCAGCAGGATCTTCAAGATTGGCAATGTGATGCAGATAATTGTCTCCAAGACCCAATGCAATGATTGCGAATGCTTGCTCGAGACGTTGAGGTTCCTTTTCCCTCTCTTTTAATGAAGAAGTTCCCTTGACCAGATTCCACAGATTGTACTTCATCAAGTGGAACTTGATCTTCATTTGCCAGGTGTGGAATCCTTGGCCATTGAACTTGTCAATGGCAACGTGAGTATTCATGGGAAGATGCAGGAGAATGGGGTGCACTTTTACTCAGAATTCAGCAACAGTTGGTGTGCTAAATTGGAAACAAATGACGGGGCAAAACTGCAGCAACAAATGATGGCGATGAAGAATGAAGTAACCGCTAGACAGTTGCTGAAGGATGGGACAGAACTTGGCGCAGATTTTGAGCAACATCAGGGACAAATAGGAGCGACATGATGTAGAGGCGGGCAGCAGCAGGGTAGTGGCAGCCTGATGTAGAGGCAGGTAGCAGCAAGAGAATGGCGAGGTAAGTGAGAAGAGGTGGCGGGCAGCAGCAAGAGAGTGGCGAGGTAAGTGAGAAGAGGTGGCGGGCAGCAAACACGAGGGGAGCGGCCAGATTTGGAGGAGAAGATGGCAAATGAAGAGGGAAATCGTGGGCAGCTACATGTTGATGAAGACCACAGGGAAGCTCCAGCTCCACATGAAGGGGTACGGGAAGGGAAGCCTTCCAAGGAGAGAGAGAGAGAGAAGCTTCTCTTTCTGGCCTCTCTCAACTCAATTCCTTGGAAGGCAAGTAGGAAGGGGAGCTGGCTCTGATACCACATGAAGGTGCAAGAATGGAATGGAAAGACATAATGAAAATGCTAGAGCAAAGCAAAGATAACCAAAGTACGCACATGATGGAAAGCTTGATGTAGATGTTGACTCCTCTGATTTGACACAAGGAAGTACAACACTCTTATAGAGTGCACACACAAACTAAAGTACCTAGTGTATATGGGATAATTCCCAATATGACACGTGGCACTCTCACACAAATACTAGTTCCTAGTACACACTAGAACACTCAACTTGACTTCATGTTCTAACAGTATCCCCTCTACACGCCACGCCTGCTCTCGATAGACAATCTGTGCAATGACCCCCGAAATGTGCAAGCAGTGGTCCTAATAGAAACTGAGCTTCACAGAAAGCTCCCCCTTTGCTAGCTAGGTCTTGAATGTGTATAGTTATAGAAAATCCTCTCAGAATTCATTGCCCCGGAATGGAACAAATGGAGCATCATGTTGTACTCGAAGGGTGGCATCCTGTCTATATGAAAACCTAGTCTCTCAAACCACCCGGATGTGCGTGCGTACCAACATCTTTGATCACCCTAAGCTGCTAGCACCATAAAAGATGCTAGTGCCAACCAAGGTAGCCTGTATCGCCTTGTGGTAAATGAGCCATATGCACGCACTCGGTGTAAGTGCTAGTCTAGAATGCAACATCTAACTGTAGAGGAGATGCCTTGAACTCAACCTGGATGATTTGATGAGGGACTAATGGCTTGCCGCTTATCATCTGTGAGAGCAAGAGAACCGGTAATCTCTCCACTCGAGTCCACTCTGTGTCAAAGAGGTCTGGTCCCCAACAAATGCTACCACACATGCCCGCAAGTCAGACCAAGGAGTTGAAAAGGAGAACCTTGGTCCATGGGTCCTAAAAGTGCGAGTGGAAGCACTGTCTCTCCAGTTGGGTCAAGGAAGCGTAACCTCTACTCAGACAGGCCTGCATTGCCGATCTCATCGTGAAGATAGGTCCTGAAAACAGAACCCCCAAGTATGTGTATGATGAAACGATCTCAGCTGCGCTGGTACCCCATCAAAAGTAAACTACTCTTTGTATATGGCTGCTCCTGAGGTGTTGAAGATCATAACCTTGGTTTTACCCAAATTGACCTTCAAGTCATGAGACTCGCAATAAACTAGAAGTGTACCTGATGTCACTGGAGTCCCTTAGCGGCGGACAAGCTCCATCACATTAGGGAAAACCTATTACAATGTTCATGCAATTCTAATCCCTACGATTGGGCTACACTCTAATTGGATCTTGAGGATTGGTATGTCATGAAGCCTCTTGTAACTCATCAAAATAATCTAATCCATTGATTCCAAGGATTGGAGTAGCATTATGCAAAAGGAGAGTTTGCATGCAATTCTCTTGGGAAATCCAGCCTAGGGTTTGGATTAGTGTGAATCCTAAGTATAATTTGATTATGAAAATTGGATTAGCATGATGCGTACTTGTGTCTACCTAAATATTGGTTTAGCAATAGATTATAGGATACCCAAAAATTCAATCTCAAGGATATAAATAGAATAAAGCATTATAAATACTATATGTCATTTTGATCCCCAAGATTAGATTAGCACGAGCTTCCAAACTAATCTATGCTTTGATGAAAGAAAGGGCTTGTATAAGCCTTCAAAATAGCAAGGGCTTGTCACTCTCAACAAAGGATAGAGCACAATTGGATTTAATACCATCTTAAAGGTCGCGGGGGGGGGGGGGGGAGAGAGAGAGAGAGAGAGATTAATGTCTAGGGATGTCTCACTAGTCTATGGGACAAAATGCAAAGTACAATAAAAAGGAAAAACTCATACAAGCCTCAATGGGCTGGAGCAAAGGGTGCGCTAAGACCCTTGCTGAGTACTATGTTGAAATAAAAAGCTCAGTAGCTCAAACAAAATCAAGTACAAAACATATGTTATCTTAAATAAACTGAGAGCTTGGAACTTAGAACCAAAACAACACTATGGTGGCTTGTCTATGAGTGGTGAGAATGTCTTGGATCTATGTTTGTCAGATTGTCTCATGTTGTGGTGGCAGAGGGGATGTGGTCTCCTCGATCTTTGAACCCACTGAGCTATGTTGAGAGTGACCCCTAGTCTCAAGCATTCTCCTCTGAGGAAAGTTGTGATAGACTGGACCTCAATAGAATGTGCTCTACTTGCTTATCGTGTTGTGGGTGGCCTCTTCGATTGCACAAAGATGATGAACTATACACTACATTGTATTACGAAGAAACTAGAATATATGCATGTTTGCCCTCTTAGGGTCCCATGATTTCTTGAAATTATTGAACCAAATTTGCTTCTCTAGCTAAAGTTAATAAAGCCTATGCTCTTTAGACTCTTTTAGAGTCGTATGCTCCCAAAATACACTCTGAAGACTTGGCATCATGATCTCCATGGCCACCACATACTCTAGGTCATAAGTAATAGAGAAACAGTTGTGGCTAGTTGTAGTCTTGTACATCATCTTGAGGGCCCACAATGAAAATGTAGTTGTTCTAGCTAGTTTGGTTTGGTTGAAAATCTTCTTTACGATCTGCTATAGGCTCTTATTGGTGGACTTTGCTTGGCCATTTGCTTGCAAAATAGTACATTGTGGACTTCTTATGAATGATTATGTGTTAGTGTGTTAGATGATGGATCACTAGATCGAGGAAGTGACTCCCTTGATCATCTAATGCTAGCCTTCTCACTTGTGTTAATGCACTACTAATGGCTAAGTCTAAAGGGTCAATGTAGATGTGAAACTTCTGTCTCCAATCTTCCTTTCGTATCACCAGATCCACAGACACCAACAATCAAATCATTGAAAGACCAATCACATTCCTTTGTCATAAGGCCAATCCTTCTTTTTTAATTGGTACAAGAGATAAGCCTTGTCAACCAATTTAACATGGGTAAGGGATTAACCACATCAGCAATGCAATTCCAAAACCTACTATGCTGCTAGACCTATCAAGTAACATGGCTAAGGAATCAGTCCCATCAATTATTTTATGTAACATAACATTTTTAAAATATTTTATTTCAAAATATTATGTAATCACAACAATTGAATCTTTTAGACACTTTCTAGCATGATGTAGCGTGCTTCCACCTTCCTTTGAACTTTGAAATGTTGTGCTGCCTTTCCTTCGAAAGGTCTACCATTCTACACCACTGCCTCATTGTGCAGCAGCCTCTTCTTTTCCAAAACTGCTCCCTTGATCCTGTTTGGCGTAGAGGAAGATGTTTCTTGTCAACTGTTTGTCTGCCCACTTTCTCTTTCTTGAAACTTCAATTTGTTATCTTGTTTACATTACTTTGCTATTGTTACAGATTCACAAGGTCTCCATGGTGAATAAAAACCATGGCTGTTCTTGTGGAAGACGCTCTGTGGATGATAATGCTATGAAGGCAGAATTATATCACACATCCTTACCCCATCGATCTGCTTCTTCTATTTCTTCGGTAGAGAATTCAAGTACAGTCAAAACGGAAGGAACTTGGGAAAGGTTTAGTGTTTCAAAAGGAGCATGGGTGCTCATGCAACCTAGCAAAAGAAAAAGACCCCAGACAAAAAACATTTTCTTGGCATCGTGGAAGGGAAGAGTACGAGATTTTAAAATCACCAGAGGGAAGATATTGGTGAAAGAAGTTTTGATTCAACATGTGTACATGCATAAAGAACTTGTCTTGTGAGACTATCCAAATGATCTTTCGCAACACAGACCTAATTGTATATTTTTCTATTGTGGTTTTTTTCTTTACGAGGTGTATGGATTTTTAAGATGAAGCTTTCTTTCTTTGCTTATTGACATTCTTGTGTTGTTTTATTTCAGATTTATACCCTTCATCGTATGAGACATGGCAAAACATCGATTGTATTCTGGGATTTATAGATGTTTTGCATGGATTGATAGGAGAACAACAATACCAAGGTCGATGTGCAACAGAGCTAGCTCAATCGGGTATATTTTTTATTGATCATTTTTATCAGTTGTTGGACAATTCTAACACACATGGTGTGTTAAGGAAACAAGACCTTCTAGCATGGAATTCAATGGATTGGCCTCACCCACATTTTAGTGTTATAGAGGCATATAGGGCCAAGCTTTTCAAAGAAGTACAGAAAGCTCTGAGGCCCAATATTGCCACAAGGATAATTTCTTGATATTGATGTTGTTGAGAATGGTGATGTGCTAGTCAATATCTCATTAAGAGAATGTTGCTCCCTAGCTCAATTGCATAATGACATTCTGTTTGAGGCAGAAGGTTCTATTTCAAAGGACTTTTTATTTATCTACAATAATAAAAAGGTACACCATCTGATTTATCCTAGTCTCATTAAGCACTGCTATTAGTTTACTTTACCCTATTGATTCATATTGCTTTTTTGCAGGTGCTCAAAAGAAGAGAGAGTTCAATAAAATGCAAAGACATTGAAAATTTGAAAATTGAGATAACACAGACTCCATAAACAAAGGTATTGTATTCAATAAAGTAAAATTTTGTACAGAAGTATTTAATTGTACATGTAGAACATATTCTTGACAACCATTTTCTATTTATCTACAACTTGATCCAGAGGCTGCTCTACATGGTCCAAGCTCTCCGTATCATCATTTTTTGGAGAATCTATTTTCTGCTGCTCCATCCTGTTCTTTACAGTATCTTGGTCTGCTCCATTGTCTCCTCTACTGCCCCTGGAGCATCTGTTTGCTGCTGCTCCATCTTCTCCTCAACAACATCAGCAGCCTCTACTGCCCCTGGAGCATCTGTTTGCTGCTGCTCCATCTTCTCCTCAACAACATCAGCAGCAAGTCCTTGTTCATGTGGCTTCTCCTCATCAGCACTAAGTCCTTGTTCCTATGGCACCACATCAGCTTCATCTGTGTCATCAAGGTGTATGACACCTTCTCAGACTTTAGAGCTCTCACCCAACTCGACAGTAGCTGGTACAATATGTTTGGGGGAGGCATAGCTCAAAAACTTCCAAATTGTATCAGCTCTGAAATTATATACATAGTTTGAGCTGAAGCTATCTTCTCTCATCTGCAATGGCATATGATGATTTAGAACACTTTGTACCACTATCAATTATCTTGAAGCTAAATGAAAATTATTTTTTCTTACAAGGTCTGGCTGTCCTATCTCAAAATAGCTTGAAAGTAGATATTTGGCATTGATCAGCACTCTCCATCCGCAGCTACTTGAATCATCTTGTTGTGGTGTTTGTACAGTTGGAAAGATATGTTAGAAACTGTTAACATCTAAACAAAACAAAATTATTCAATAAGTTCAAAGGCATAGCATGAAATAGACATCAGTAGAGGGAACGACATTTTACCTCTAGATTTAGTGGCTCTATTGAATTCAAAAGAGAGACATTAGAAGGACAGTGATCCAATGCATCTAGAAGCCTTCTAATACAACTGCAATACATATAATTTAGTTAGTATGAAATGAAAATAATGAAATTTGAAGTTAAAAAAAGCACACACACCATTTACAATTTCAGCTCTCTGTGTGTGTTTTTAAGAGAGTTGAATATAAATCATTGCTTTTGCTGGATGTCAATAGAAATAAAACTCCAGTGGTCACTGCATAAGGAAAAAAGAATTAAGAAATCAAAGGCTACAAGAGTTCTCACTCTTAAAGAAGAATCCCAAAAGAAGCAGTCACCCACATACCTGTTATGGTATGGAAGTAGTAAAACATCGATAACTTCAAAATTGCAGTGTCTGAACCAGTTGGAAATACCGATGGGAGTTTCCTTTGCATCTCTTAACTTGGAAGAAATGGCAGGATCAATAATATGAACTGTATGCTGTATAGAGTGGTGAAGCCAGCTTCTCATCATGCTGCATGGGACCAAAAAATAATTAGGGTAGGGTATAAAGGAGGTACAAGGAAGATTGTTTTGCAAACAAATGTAAAATAATAGACACTTACTAGAGCATTGCAAGAACGATAGTATTCGAGCAATACTCATTCTTATGAGCCAATGCTGCCAAGCATGGTTTTGTTAAGTCAAAATCATTCACTGAAGTTTTATCCTCAATATGGACAACTATATTAGGGCCCAGCTCCCGCAACCTTCTTTGTATCTGTAGCTCCCTCTTTCCAGTCTCCACATCTATAACAGATTTTGATTCTTTTATTTGCTGCTTCAGTGACTCCTCATAAGCAGCCTTCCCTCTACTAGTATTCTTTGAGTGGGTTACTTCAACAACCTTAACCTCATCTACCTTCGACTTCCTTGTAGGTGGAATTAATAATATGTCTCTCATCTTTATGTCCTGCCATTCCACAGGATGAACAAGCTTGTCATACCTCCATCTCACTCTGGACAAAATGTTGAAGTCTTTGGCCATCAGAGTCACCCTGTAAGCATGGGTTGCTACCAGCATTGCATCTTCAAAATATTTTTCCAAGTAATCCTCTGCCATATCCTGTAAGGAAAGCCTGAACCCAAGGTACCAACTATCACATATGTCTTTCACCAGTCTTTGAAAAGGTGCCTTGGGGATTGCAAAGCCTATAGCTTTCTGTTGCTTCCTGATCTCCCTTAGCACACCTGCACCATGTTTTAATCTCTTGGCCTTGTGAAGATAGTGGGAGAGAGGGAAGGAGTCTCACTTACAGCTTTCTCACATACACAGTGGGGGAATACACACAAAGGTGGAGGCTGAAAACAGTTTTCCTCTTCTTAGTTGTGAAAGCCAAAAAGAACTCTAGTAATAGAAGAACCCTATATGTGGGTCTCAAACCAAACTCAACTAACTAAGGTAGCATACTAATTGAGCCACGAACGAGCCACGAACTAGAGTAGATAAGGATAGCTGTCATCCAGCTATTATTCATGGGCGGTGTACCAACCGCATCTGCAGCTAACTAGCCGGTGACATAAATGCACAACGGTCACCCTGGCATATCGCGAGTGGAGCTCGATATCCCAACACTCCCCCTCGAGCTGAATCCCAATCCTTGCACACCAAGCAAGTCTTTAAACTTGCGTAGCTTCTCTGCGCCCAATGCTTTCGTGAATATGCACCCAATTCTTAGTTGTGAAAGCCAAAAAGGACTCTAGTACAAAGAAAATAGAAGAACCCTATATGTGGGTCTCAAACCAAACTCAACTAACTAAGGTGGCATACTAACTGAGCCACAAACTAGAGTAGATAAGGATAGCTGTCATCCAGCTATTATTCGTGGGTGATGTACCAACCGCATCTGCAGCTAACTAGTCGGTGACATAAATGCACAATGGTCACCCTGGCATATCGCGAGTGGAGCTCGATATCTCAACACTCCCCCTCAAGCTCAATCCCAATCCTTGCACACCAAGCAAGTCTCTGAACTTGCGTAGCTTCTCTGCACCCAATGCTTTCGTGAATATGTCAGCTACTTGATCCTCTGTGCTGACATAAACTAGATCAATAAGACCTAGTAAAACCTTCTCCCACACATAGTGATAATGCACATCAATGTGCTTTGTTCTAGCATGATAGACTGGGTTATTTGCCAAGCACCCAGCTTGGGACAACAGCCTCTCCAACCCCCATCCCGCCCCAACCTATATCAAGAGGCCATGGAGTTTTGTACCTCTAGTGCCTACACTTCCACTACAGAGGGTACCAAAATTTATTGTTAGAAGACACACAAACAGGTAAAAAGGACATGGCCTTCATGGAGGCAATAAATACCTTAACAGTAGTAGCTACACAGAACATCTACAATAGAGATAAGAACTTTCCATGGGACAGAGTCTTGCACTTATCCAGACCAAAACCAAGCTCCAACACACAAAGATGACACTGCAAAAAGAGGAAGCAAAATGGCTAGTAGTGCAAGCTAGTGGAGTACAAGCCATTGAAATAAAAAAGAAGTTGGAGGACGAGCTACAACAGATGCAAGAGGCATTGGCCATGGAATGCTCCCAAAATGACACCCTCTAGATGGACTATGAGGCATTACAGCAGCAAGACACAATGAATCCAGAGCAGCATGCTTGTGTCTAGAAGGAGAAATAGGCCTTGGAAGTCTAGGTGTAGTACAGGCCCATCTCATTGAATGGATGCATGTAACAATCCAACAACACAACAACAAATTGTTACTCTACAAATGGATTTGCATGAGATTTGCATACATCCTGTGCATCAACTCTTCCACAAAAAAAACTAGGTAGCCTCCACGAAAGGTTGCTAAAGCCATCATCTCTTGCCGCCACACTCTGCTTCACTTCATGTGCGGTGGATGACATCTTCTACTTCTTCTTGCATACCATCTCCACACTCTACTTCACTTCATGCACGGTGGATAAACCTTCTATTTCTTCTTGCACACCATCTCCACCGCCGCTCTCCTCCTACACAACATCTTGTTTGCTAATGCAATCACCTTACACGACCTCGAAGAGTTTTTCCACCACACCACTACCCAAGCCCATCCTCTAATAGACATTACCTATTTCCATGAAGATATCATCCTTGATGATGATATGGATATCTTAACACTCTTTTACAACCCCATTGTATACAATTTTATGGAATGGACTCGATTGTTATAGGATTCCTTAGTCTTCACAATGGGTACTCCTTTGCTAGAGCTCATCAAGCCATTTGCCTTAGAAGACCACCCTTGGAATCCTCATATACTATGCTGAAGTCTAGAATGGATGCAAGAATTTGGTTGGGGTGATGCCGCCTCTTTTGCGCCAGTAGCGAACAGTATCCCCATATGGCCATAATATTTTTGTATAATAATCCCTTGCAAGCCCTTCAAAATATGATTCAAATTGACATTAAGCAAATTGATAATTCTCACATGGCATACCCCATAGAAGTTTAGCTAGATGCATCTTGGAATCTGTTTAACTCCACCGCCACCATCATAGCCTGACACTGCACCTAGCACACACATAGGCATAGGACCAGCTTGACACTACACCTAGCATACACATAAGCACAAGAAAAACTTGACACTGCACCTGATACACACATTGGCACAGGCCCCACCTCCCAGCCCTCCACTTCACAACATGGCACCATGTATATGAAGCAACATCCTATCAAGCAAGAGGGTACCAAAGGCATGGGTACCACTCAATGATACAAAATATTAAATCTCATGCTCTTCTTCTATGTCAAAGGGCCATATGAAGAAGAAGTCCAAGAAGAGGTGGATGAGCAGCCTCATGAAGAAGAAGATTAATAGTTGCAAGAGACAACTTTCGAACATGACATGTGGTAAAATGCAATAACTTATTTTTGCATGGTCAAGGAAGTTGCCGACATAAACAAGTGGAAAGGAAATCTTTAGAGCTTCCACCTCACTCAAAAGGATATCATGGAAGTACCAGTGCTCACCAAATTTATCCAACGTAGCTTTTGCAAATGGTGGTAGTGAGAGAATAAGTGACAAAAAATGGGTAGCTATAGTAGGCCCAATTACAACAATCATGCCCCTGCACAGATACCAATGTAAGCCTCCAACCACAATGGAGGATCCCCTTTTGAAGCATGTAGCATTTTCGAGAGCGTACTATTGAGTAGGTATAGAATAGCATATCGACCCACCTATGTGCCTCTACAGTGCAGATGGAGCTGGCCAAATTTTGAATGGATGCAAGTAGAAGATGCAAACATTGCCTATAAGTTCTCAAGGTTCTACTTTTGGAAATTTGGCCCATGCTTGGCCCTAGAAGCTCAATTGGAAGAATTCAATAATACCTTTGTCTCGGTCCCTAATCCTACAGTCATAGCCATGATGCACTTCTTTAACTGCTGATCATTTTGCTCAGGGACATTCCTACCCTGGACCTACCAATAGAAGAACATCATCAACAGCTTTAAATAGAAATCATTTTCAATTTGAATGAGGGAAACTTATTCCCTCAAGTCATGCACCTCTACATACGTGCCCAAATTCTTCATGGACACCATATTCAGACCTTTGAAGATATGTTCAAGACAATTTTTGAAGCTGCTCCATCCACATTTTTACATCTCCAATAAGACCTTTGGTCAGTACCAGATAATGAGCAATGCCCTCAAGTTTGACATCATGTGCAAGAAAAAATCTAGGGATGGATTATGAGCAGGAAGGGGGTATGTTAACTGCCGCAATGGTTAACAATTCATGTACTATAATAGCAAGATACAAGAGAGAGCATGAGCATTAGCATATTGCATTTTCCTTGGAGCCCTTTGGACCCAAGTGTTGAGGGTTCATACTTTTACTTACTGTAATGCACTGCAAAAGAATAGCAATATGATCAAGACTATCTTGATGATTGGAGAAATGTCATAGCGAGGGGTTCTTATGTCATTAAGGGTATATTCTACAAATAAATAGGTCACTTTTTATTTAAACTCCTCACAACTCAACCGACAATGCACATACTCTCACACCTTGTGTATTGCATCAAGATACCTATGGAGAGTATCCCAAAATGGAGAAACATTTTCTTAATCACTCAAAAGACTTATGAGGTCATATATAATAGCATGCCCTTTGATGTTGACATTGAATAGTTGCAATACGAAGTTTTTGGAATTTTTGCAATATGAAGTGTTTGGAAACATAAAAAAGTAATCTATGTCAACATGTATGCTAACTATAAGAAAACAATACAACGTCTGTGCTCAACAGGTAATAGGATCTCATATGCAAGAGAGAAAAGCAGATAGTATGGAGAATTAAAAATTTGATTACTGTAAAACTGATACAATAGATGGTGCTACCTCCCAACCGTGCGCTCCTGTGAGAGAAACTTCGATGGCATGCTGGAAATAGTAGAGGATGGAGGCTAGATGCTAAGGAGTTAGGGTTGCTATAGCCAGTGATGAAATGGGCTTCACGGGCTTGCTCTTATATAGCCACCAGTGGTTAGGCTCAATTGGGAGACCGACCTAGTCCGCCCAAATCGACCGACTGGAGGTTGTGCCGAAATAGGCCACCGACCACACGATAGAAATATGGCACAGAATAGAGCAATTGACCTATGGTCACCATTCAGCCCACAGCCATCCAGGATCATTTGGGGCTCCAAACGGGCCCCGTAACCCAAGAGTGGGCTACCCCGAGAAATGCTCCATCTAGCCTCAGTGCAGTCAGTCATGGGATGCCTTCTCACACTTGCATGTAGCCTAGTTGGTCGTGTGTCAACTCTATCTAAAGCCGTCCAGCATCAGGCCACACATGGCCCCCATCTCGTGTCCAAACCAGGACCTACCGAATAACCGAGCTACTCAAATGCCTTCTCCTCATATGGAGGGCTTATAAGTAGAGTTAGCTGGTTTTCGCGTAGTTACATGAGAGTGGAGCATTGATATCTAAAACTAACATAAGTACACTAACATAAGTATGCTAACAAGTATGATAACATAAGTATACTTAGCCCAAATCACTTTGATACAATAGCTCTGTGCTATACTCCACCCTAATAATAGTCCAAATGGCTTGGATACAACAGCTCTACACTGCACTCCACACACCCTAGTATACTATGTTATAGGAATGACCCTAAAAACTAGGATCTCATGGCCCTTGTTCCTCATCATCATTTAGCCCTTGTTGGAAATGGGCTAAGCCCCTTGGCGCTTGTGGCTTGTGTGGAATATGGTATGTGGGCTCATGGAGGCTCTTGTTGATAGATGGATTTGAGGCTTATTAATCTGATAAGAAATGTGGGTTATTTGTGGGGCTTGCATATAACAGTAGACTTGAATCTCTCTCAATTATCCCTTCCCAGGACTTTTTGATGGAGAGAGAGGCCATGTGTGGCTATGGGGTAGAATTGGGGACCCTCACACCTGGTGCTCCCCTTGATGGATGCATGGCATGCTCTATGGACTCCAATAGCCCCAACCTCAAGGCTTCCAATCTTAAGGTTTAGTGCATCCATTCACTAAGCTCTTAGCCTTACTATAGCTTTTTGGCCCTTTTGAAAATATCCTTGTTTGTAATTCACCAAGCAATTTCTTGTTTGTAATATCCTTCCACCATTTTGGCCCTTTTGAAAATATCCTTGTTTGTAATTCACCAAGCAATTTCTTGTTTGTAATATCCTTCCACCAAGAGTCCACCTACTTATCTTCTCTCTACAAAAGCTATACTTCAAAAATTTGTGATGAGTTTGAATGGACTTCATTTGGAAAAACTATGGTTTATCCTTGAACCATGAGGGAGTCAATCTCTCCTATTATCAGCAATCCTTCTAATTACCAAAGGCAAGATTGGATAAATTTTATTTTTGGGGGGTGCAAAAAAAAGATATATTATATTATCTTGAGTAATCTTTGTACATCATCAAAGTTCATCCAAAAGTAATGAACTATCCTCATATAAAATTAACCTCTTACAAAAAGAGTAGTAGCAATAAAAAATAGTAAAATCCTCAGCAACTGTTGAGAGATGCATCAAGAATAAGGAAGGAGAAGCTAGTGGGCACTTCATTGTGGCCTGCTCTAAAAATAGTAGGAACAGTAACAACAGGAACAGCAGACCAGGAACACTCTGGGCAAGGTCAATAGACATCTCTTTAGTAACATGCATTTGAGAGAAGAGAGTAGTATCATCAAATCTTTGGGTAGAGGGGACCTGTGTGGAGGGACCAGTAGCAATAGAACAGAGATCAACTGTAGTAGTTCTTCTCTGTCAGCAGCAAGTGAGGAATCTTGGTATGTTCATAATAAATAAAGTAGAAAAGTTTGTGTCTTGCAATGTCAACATTCAATCTTGAGTGTTCCAAGTTGTAGGAACTTATCTAAATATCAAGTTTTATTTTTACCTATCCCACCATGAAGCAAACAAGGCCTTGGTACATATATATTTATCGTTGAACTCAAAATTATTTCTAGAGATACATATGAACCATAGATCATGTGCCCTTATTTGGAACCAAGGCTCATGCCTTGCTTTTCATGCATCTCCTAGAAAAATATATTTCCAATTAATGGATTCTCCACACTCTATCTGCATGAATTTCCAAACTCTTCTGGCACGAGGACAGGCATTAAAAAGATGAAAAATATCCTCCATAGGGTCAAGGCAACTTTTACACTTTCCATCTCCCTTCCCTATTTTGAGTCCTCTAGCAGTAGTCCAAGTTGCTTTGTGGAGAATAATCCAAGCAAGACAAGAGATCTTCTTTGGAATATGTTTAACCCATAATTTATCAAACTTGGCATATGATGCACCTCTACTATCCTTCAACTTCCATCTATCATTAAGGGTTCTAAAAAGGTCATCCATATTAGTAGCTGGAGTTGGTATGGGAAGGATACAAAGAGCATCCTACCCAATTGAACTCTTTATGTATAATTACAATAGAGCCAACCTTCCAAATAATTTCTCCCTTCCATAATTTCAATCTACTCATGATAAGTCCTTGGTTTTGATTAGTGAAAGAAAATTCCCTTCTGATTTCTTGCCATGTCTTTCATCTGAAAAGGTATCCATTCCACAGATGACCCCAGGATTGTAGTCCCTTCTTAAACAAAGAAGATGCCATACTAAATCACTCAACAGTCAGCATAAAGTTCTCAAAAATTGTTGAAGCCCACCAAACTGAATCAATGGCCATGAAAGAACCTTTGCATGAAAACTATAGAAAGGCTTTTATCTCCTCAAAAGCACCCAAAATGTATTTCCACAGTGAGCTTCCTTTTGTTTTGCTGGGTTCAGGATTGAAAATAGATAAAGTCAGAGGGTAATTCCTCCATTTAGGATCCCTATAGGGTCTTGTGTGCTTCATGTTTCTCATCAAAAGCTAAGCCCAGTCAGAATATCGGTTTAAAAGAGCTTTGATTACCCATGTAGCAGAGAGCTTTTTGGCAGCAACAGTAGTTGAAATATCTATAACATCTAGTCCCCTTCTTCCCTAGGTTTAATGCAGTAGCTCCATCTTACCTTGGAGATTTTGTTGCTACCACCCCACAAAAAGGATCTACAAATTTTGATAAATCTGTCTAATCCAATTTTAAGGGAGACCAACAAGATAGATAAAAAATAGAAATAGGGTAAAGGTAGTGGTTTAGCACTAATCTCCTCCCTACCAAATTTGCATGCAAGCTTCTGCACTTATCTAAATTGTTTTGAAACCTGTCTAAGAATGTTGTGGGCTGAGCTTTCCCAGAATAGGAATATGCATAAGCAATGCAAAGACAATAAGGTGCAGAAACAGAATCTAGTCGGATAGAAGCTAGTCAGACAGAATTGTTTTACAAGCTCAAAATGTATCCTTCAAGGCAAAAGTAGATACAACAGAGAAACATACATGCAAAAGATTTCTTCTTCCAACAATACACAACCAAGAGCATGGATAATTGTGCATGGGATCTACATCTGATCAACATCCATCTTGCTAAAGGGGAATACATGGTCTGAAATCTTGGTCAGATAGTAGTCTAATTGCCATACCTCAAGATATCGTTATCCAAAAGGAGTTATAACTGCCCATATTGTTTCTTGGTAACATACAAGTATACTAGAAAACTCTGAAGTACTTGTTGGTAGAAATAGACTTATGTGAGCTTTGTCTACATGCAACAAAGTCATGCATGGTCCACATCAAGACTCCCAGGATAGTTTGAGGCATTTTCAATATTTTGAGACTAATGTTTTTTAAGTTGGTAAACAAAAATTTCATTATTTTGATAGTTTGCATGTGCAAGAAGGGATTAACCAAATATGTTATTCAAAGAATAAAAAATCACCTAGTGAAGCTACATTGAATATTATTGCATTATGATATTTGTAGGGAGTGCATTAAGAAAGGAAGGAGAAGGAGGAAAAGAAGTCACCCCAACTGTAGCTCTTTGAATTCCCATGGAAGTCAGAATGCCAAATGTACTATCACATATACCAAGATATGTTCAATAAGGAGCTAGATTCGTAGTCTCTTCTGACATAGCACTAGGATTTTCTTCAAGAGATGTATGAATCCTTCCAGAAGCTTACAATTGATGGATCAAAAGTTATAAACAACAACAAGACTTTTGTACATGTCAAGGACATTGCTACAAATGATAGGATGAGGTATCAAATGCACAAGGTGTTTGAAAGTTTTGAAGACTGCTAGGGAATACACACTTATAGAAGGGCAATTGTAGGATACTTAAAGAGGCACTTGCATTTGCCATATATGTACATTATGCTGATGGATCAATTGAGGACCCAAAGAATAGCAATTTGGAAGAAAAAACAGAGGAAAAGTCAGACCTACCAGAAGTGGAAGAGAAGATCAACCCAACAAAGGAAGAGCTTGCAGTTGTAGCATTGGACCTAGTGGCCTTAAAAAATGAGACCCTAAGAGATGCTATCATAGTGGATGATGTTGAGGTTGAGAGCTCCGAACTCACTATGCCCATTCTTCCCTCATTCAATATTGAGGAGAAAGAGTATGTCTAGTTGTATGACATACAATGCCTATTTAATTTGAGAGAAGGTTATGCAATTTCCCTTATTGCACAATCTTCTAGGGTTGACAAGGAAGTAAGGATTGAGTACAATCTTTTGTTAGAGCTCGAGGACAAATTGTGGGGATTAAAGGCCATTGTACCTTAACCCTGGTTATGTACAATACTCAAACACACATATATATGGATGAAATAGAAGATTAGGGCATTCTGCACCCACTAAAAACTTATGTCTCTCAAGCTCCCTCTCTCCCTCTTAGCTTCCATTGTGTCCTCACAACTGGTATCAGAGCTTAGAAGTAGAGCCTGGCAGTAGCGTGAGCAGCCCGGTGCAGCCTCTAGCCCGAAGAGAGAGTGGTGCATCCCAAAAGATCCTTGTTCAGCAGGATGATTTGTAGATTTTGGAGCTGCTATAGCAATTGGATAGAAAGGGGAAAAATCCTCTTGGGCATTTGTTTTGCTAGGTTGCAAAGTTGAAGGCACAAGATATAAGCAAATCTTCTCAGATACACATATGTAGTGGTGCAAACATTTGAAGTTAGAGATAGAATTTCAACTTAAAGTCTTCAAGGAAGTTGTAGATAAGATTGAGAGCTACATTTTCACTTTTAACATCTCTATCATCCGAGTTTTCATTCAAAAGTTACAATTCCTGGCAAAAGTGACAATTCATTTCCTGCGAGGATTTCGTGTGTTGGATCTCCATATCTAGGCCACCATTTGCAATTCTAACACTCCCAGTGGATCTAGAGTGGTCCAAAACTTTTACTTGAGAAGATGCTTCTAGTTCCATGAACTTTTGAAGCTATGGTGAGTCTCTGTCTACTCCAACATCTTCATTTCGCCATTTCCTGTGTAAGTGGGATCTCGACATCTGGGCCTCCATTCGTAGAGCTATCTGTCTTGTTGGATCCAAGACTGCCTAAAACATATGTCTACAAAGCTGCTTGCCATTCCATGAAGAATCAAGGGAGTTGTGATTCTTTGTATTTTTCCGTCGTCTCTTTGAAGCAAATTTCTCAAAGTTTCCAAAACCTTCTTATTGATTGCCATGTGGCATTTTGGCTAAGGTTAAGTTTTTTAAGGTTCATTTTTGCAAGTAAATGCAAGTGTTGATTGGCTCTTACTCCATCCTTGGATGAGATTTTGGAGTTGTGGTGAGAGATATTTGCAAATTGTCTTGCTAAGTTTGATTATGCAGTGACGCCCATGTTTTGAGACATCCCAGGTTCTACTTTCACTAGCAGTCATTACCATAAGGCCATAATTTCTTGGATATACCTTATGCAGATCACTTTGGTTGTAGTCTGAGCCATGTGCGCTCATTTGTGTTTGCATTGGGTTGCAGTGGATGCTTTACAGGCCATTTAGATGCATTGAGATCCTTGTTGGATGCATTGATAGGCCCAAATTGCCTTGTGGGATGCTTTATTGATGGATGTTTAGCACACAGTTATGCTGAGGGATAGCTTTGACATATGCATAGGTTGTGCTATGATCATTTGGATAAGACATTATTGATGCTTATGCCCATGGACAGTGTTTATGCTTGAGGCATTTGGCTCTTATTGGCATTATATTTGCCATTGTTTTATCATTGTGGGTTGGTAGTTTCTTTTGGGCCAAATTTGCTCATATGGATGCATAGTATATGCACATGAGTCTGATGCATTTTGATGCTTTGAGCATTGAGTTTTGGTGACACTATCCTTCATTAACGCAGACCTATTGGGTGCACCTAGTATTTGTAAAGAATAAGGGAGAGAGATAGGAGACTCAAGTTCAGCTTTCTTCACTACACACAAAAAGAGAGAGGACACAAGGTTGGAGGGTGAAGCCTTTCTTCACTTTTGCACACAACAACAATACAATAGAAGAGGGAAATACCCTATATGTCAAAACCTAGAATACGTGGTTCATATGTGAACCCAAACCAAAAACATACGTGGTAGTCTAACTACACCACGAGTACAACTAACATAGGCGGTGACATAAATGATAGTCATCCAGGAGATGTATCGGGGGTAGAGCTTGATATCTCAACACTCCCCCTCAAGCTCAAATCCATCTCAGTACACCAAGCAAGCTCCTAAATCTGCGAAGCTTCTCGGTACCCAATGCCTTCGTAAAAATATCAGCCACCTGCTCCTCAGTGCTGACATAGACAAGATCAATCTCACCAGCTAGAACCTTCTCTCTCACAAAGTGATAATGCACCTCAATGTGCTTCGTTCTAGCATGATAAACTGGGTTATTAGCAAGCATGATGCTGCTAATGTTGTCACAATGAATGACAACTGCTGCATGAACTGACTGTCCCATATCTGCAAGTAGCTTCCGTAACCAAGCTACCTCACATGCAGCCATTGCTGCACCCCTGTACTCAGCCTCTGTGCTCGACAAGGCAACTGTTGGCTGCTTCTTGCTGCTCCAACTGATGGCACCACTCCCAAGGGAAAACATAAAACCACTAGTAGATCTCCTGTCTGAGACACTACCAGCCCAGTCAGCATCTGTGTATCCATGTACCTGTAATGCACACCCAGCTTCATAAAACAGTCCATAATGCAATGTGGACTTCACATACCGCAGTATGCGCCTAGCCGCATCCAAATGTGGCTTCCTCGGTGCCTGCATAAACTGACTCACCAGCCCCACAGCATAGCTCAAATCCGGTCTGGTTATAGTCATGTAAATCAAGCTACCTACTATGCGCCTGTACATAGTAATATCTTCAAGAAGCTCACCTGACTCTGCATTGAGCTTCACATTCTGCTCCAATGGAACAGAGATAGGCTTACAGCCTGTCATCCCATATTTGGACAGCATGTCCAAACCGTATTGCCTTTGCAACAGCCATATCCCACTCGGGGATCTAATAACCTCAATGCCCAAGAAGTAACGCAGCTCTCCCAAATCCTTCATCTCAAATTTCTGCTTCAACAGCAGCTTCACTTCATTAATGTCTGCATCACTATCACCTGTAATAATCAAGTCATCAACATAGATGACTATAAGCACAATCCCTCTGTTTGTCCTTTTCACATAAAGTGAAAAATCTGAATTGGAAATCTGAAATCCAATAGTGACAAGATATTGCCCTATCTTGTCTGACCATGCCCTCGGCGCCTGTTTTAAGCCATACAAGGCTTTGCGCAACCTGCATACAAAATCGGGATGTGCTTTATCCTCATAACCTTCTGGCTGCATCATATAAACCTCTTCCTGCAAGTCACCATGCAAGAAGGCATTTTTCACATCCATCTGATGCAAAGACCATCCCTTTGCAGCAGCCATAGCAATTACTGCTCTCACGGTTGCCATCCTTGCAACTGGGCTGAAAGTTTCCTCATAGTCAATTCCATATGTCTGTGCAAAACCTTTGGCAACCAATCTTGCCTTGTACCTGCTAACAGACCCATCAGCATTGTGCTTTACTTTGTAAACCCACTTGCAGCCAATAGCCTTCTTATCATGAGGCAAAGGCATCAAATCCCAAGTGTGGTTTGCATCCAAGGCAGCCATCTCTTCATCCATAGCTGCTTCCCAATTTTTATGCCCTGCTGCATCCTCAAAACATGTGGGCTCTGGCTCCTCTAGAACCTTGACCATATAAGCATAGTGATGTGCTGTATACCCATCATATCTCAGCCTGTCAACTGGATACTTAATACGAGTGGACCTCCGTACAATTGGATCAGTTGCAGGCATCTTTAAATCATGCCTGCTTTTCCTTGCACCAGGTGTAATAACAGAAGGAATCCCAAGTTCCTCATCAAGGCTCATTTCAGAGCCGCTTGACTCTCCATCAACATGAGAGCTACCAGCAGACACATCAAATACTGGAGCATGGTCCACTTTTTCTTTTCCCTTATGTGATACCTGCACAACACTATCAGGACTGCCATGTGACGATTCACTAGATCTCAATCTCCCTGTCCATGCATTAGATCCACTAGTAGAGGACTCTCTGGGTCCACTCAAGGCTTGAGATTGCTGCTCTGCATTTATTGCAGCATTCCCATTTCCTGCATCTGCATCTCCTACCATAACAGTTGGTGCATACCAGCTGCTCATTTCATCAAAAACAACATCTCTGCTCACTTGCATTTTGCGGGTGGAAGGGTTATAACAGCGATACCCTTTCTGGTGCTGAGCATATCCAATAAAGATGCATTTTTCTGCCTTTGGATCCAGCTTTGTTCTCTTCTCATCAGGAACATGAACATAAGCTATGCAACCAAATACCTTCAAGTGAGAAATATCTGGTTTTTGACCTGTATACATTTCTTCAGGCATCATGCCATGGACAGCTGCAGTGGGGGTTCTGTTCATAATATAAACAGCAGTTGCTACTGCTTCAGCCCAAAAATAATCAGGCATGTTTTTCTCATTTAGGATCGCCCGTCCTACTTCTGCAATATGCCTGTTCTTCCTTTCTGCAACCCCATTCTGCTGAGGGGTAGACCTGCATGAGTACTTCCTTTGAATTCCCTGTTCTTTCAGATATTCACAAAATTCTTCTGAAAAGTACTCTCCCCCTCCATCAGATCTTAGCACTTTAATATGCACACCTTTCTCTTTTTCAACCATGGCCTTAAAAGCCTTGAAATGGCTGAACACTTCACTTTTGTGCTTCATAAAATAAATCCACACCTTCCTAGTGTAGTCATCAATAAACGTCACATAATAATGGCATCCACCAATAGAAGCAGCTTTGGTTGTCCAAACATCTGAATGGATCACTTCCAAAGGTCTTCTGCTCACCTTAGCATTTTTGGGAAATGCATGTCTGGCCTGCTTACCCATTTGGCATGCTTCACATACCTTTTGCATTCCCTCAACTCTGAATTTAGGCAAACCTGCAACAATGTTTTTCGTTTGCATAGATTTCAGCCTTTGTATATTCACGTGCCCAATGCGCTTGTGCCATATCTCAATATCTGCAATGACACCTCTCCCATGCGCAAACATAGCAGCTTTCACCTCAGGCATATCAACATCCAAGGTGAACATTCTTCCATTTTTGTTGCCTTTCGCAACCAAGCGGCATTTATTTTTCAAGTCCTCAACAAAGCATCCATCAGGATTAAATCTAACCTGCAGACCTTGCTCAACCATCTGGCCAACTGAAACCAGGTTCTTAGTGATTTTTGGAACATGAAGTACATCTGCCAAGTACTTTGTTTTGCCATCCTGCATAGCCAATGGCACTTTACCAACCTGCGTAATTGGGTGCGCAGTATCATCACCTGTTTCAACATAACCTGGCTTATCCAAATTTCTGACATCATGAAACCACTCACCATGACTGGTCATGTGGTTAGAGGCACCTGAATCAACATACCAAACATCATTGCAAGCTGCAGCATCTCCGGACATGGAGTTAACCATATGCTGCATCACAAAAAGGTGCTCATTTCTGTCGTCACCATGCCCACTTGATGATGCATAGTTGCTTTGCTGCAACTTTCCACTTTTGATGTCATTCTGCTTTTTATAGCATGTATTCTCCTTGTGTCCAGGCTTTCCACAATAATAGCATTCTGTGCTGCTATTTACTTGCTGGTTCCTTTGCCATGAACCACGGCCTCTTTGGCTCCCCCTGCCTCTAGAACTACCACGTCCTCCTCCATAGGACTGGTTTTCCTGTTGTTGCTGTTGGTTCTGATTTCCTGCACGGCCACCAGAACAGCCTCTTCCTCTACCCCTGCCTCTACCTGTATTCGAGTAGAAAGCAGTCTCTTGAGAAGTTGAGGTGGCTGAACCACCATTCCTTTGCTCTTCACTCAGCAAGAGTGCAATAAGTTCCTGAAAATCAGGAAATGTTTCACGGACTCCAATGGATGTCCGAAATTGTGCATAATCTTTCCCAAGACCATTCAAGGTCACGGACACTAAGTCCTCATCATCAACAGGTGCTCCAATGGAGGCAAGAGAATCTGCAAGGCCTTTCACCTTCAAGGAATACTCATTTATATTCATATTTTTCCTTTGCACATTGTGCAACTCTTGCTTTAGCTGCATCTTTCGTGCTTTGGTGTTTGTGCTATACAGCTTCACCAATGTATCCCATGCCTCCTTAGGCGTCTCTAGATCCTGTATATGCACAATCATAGAATCTGAAATGCTAACGGACAGCCAATACAGGCATTTTCTGGCTTTTTCATGCCATTCTTTAAAGGCCTTCAATTCAGCAGGAGTGGGAGCAGCACCCAAAACTGGTTCTGCAGTTTCACCACTGATGTAATCCCAAACTCCCTTTCCCATAAAGAAGTTTGTCATCCTGAACTTCCATGCTTGGAAGTTGTTCTTGTCAAGCTTCTCACTGACAATGGTAGACAGATTCTCAGACATTTTACAAATCACGAATTGCAACAGCAACCTGTAAACACAGCAAATGCCTCACAAGGGCAAATAGCAAAACTTCTGCGAAAAGCCTCACAGGGGCAGATCTGCAACACTGACGAAAGTGGTATTTCACCACACAGTCACTTCCTCGTGACGATTTTGCATCAACAGGCAACAGGCATGAATCTCTGCACATAGGCATACGATGCAATTTCTGTGGCACCTTTCCACCGACTAGCCGCGCGGTGGTCGCACAGCAAAAACAGGGCCTTTTTCTGAGTGCCTGCGAAGAACTTCCGCCTTCAAAACGGGCCCCGAAATGGCCTCAAATCAGAAAAATAAAGTCACCGAGGGCTTCGCCCTCACCCGCAGCATATACTGCGCTCTCGCCGCACCGCGAAGGGCCTCTCAATCTGAAGCAGTGCACTCCTGCACTTCTGGCTGTGCTACCTGCAGAGATTTGCTCCCAAACTCGAAATAGGAAAGCTACACTGGTCCTCTTACCAGGACACCACAAACTTGGCTAGCTTTCTTGAGCTCCTTACCACGAACAAAGCTCTGATACCATGTAAAGAATAAGGGAGAGAGATAGGAGACTCAAGTTCAGCTTTCTTCACTACACACAAAAAGAGAGAGGACACAAGGTTGGAGGGTGAAGCCTTTCTTCACTTTTGCACACAACAACAATACAATAGAAGAGGGAAATACCCTATATGTCAAAACCTAGAATACGTGGTTCATATGTGAACCCAAACCAAAAACATACGTGGTAGTCTAACTACACCACGAGTACAACTAACATAGGCGGTGACATAAATGATAGTCATCCAGGAGATGTATCGGGGGTAGAGCTTGATATCTCAACAGTATTTGGTGTGATTTCTCTTTTACAGGTACTAGCAATTGGGATTTCGTTTCATTTGCATCATGGCATCCTCTTCCATGTCTGAAAAGAACTTTTTTAGCATTAAAAAGTTTGATGGGACAAACTTTTCTTTGTGGAAAGAACAAATAAGGGATGTGCTTATTCAAAAGAAGCAGATTAATCCCTTGGCAAGGATTGAAGCTAAGCCTAAGCTAAGCCTGCAGATATGTCTGAGGATGATTGGAATGAGTTGGATGCATTAGCAAAGTCTACTATTAGATTTCATCTTGCAGAGTCAGTTTATTTCACAGTAGTAAATGAGCAGACTACGAAAGATTTATGGAAGAAATTGTGTGCCACTTATGAGAAGGAAACTGCCTCTAATAAAGTTTACCTCATGGAGAGGTTGTTTGAGCTGCAGATGAAGGAAGGGGTATCCATTACTTCTCACTTGAATGAATTAAATATTATTTTCAGCAGCTTCAGGGTCAGAAGATGAATTTTGATGCAGAGACTAAGGCAATATTTCTCTTATGTTCATTGCCATCCTCATGGGATGCCTTCCATACAACTGTTAGTAACTCTGCACCTGGTGGAGTACTGAAGTTTGATGATGTTTTGGGTAACTTGTTGGGCAATGAGATTAGATGGAAGTCTATGGATGGCAACAAGTAGGATGCAGCCTTGAATGTGCAAAGGGGTAGATCACAATTCAGGGGGAAGTCCCAAGAAAGAGGGAAGTCTCATAGCAAATCCAGGGCATAGAACATTGAGTGTTACCACTGTGGCAAGAAGGGCCATATGAAAAAGGATTGCTACAAGATGAAAAGAGAGCAAAAGGATAAGAAAAAGACTGAAAATTGGGGTGAAAATAAGAAGGAAGAGAGTCCAAGGGAGGACAAAGGAAAGATGAAGATCGAGGAGATTAATGCAGTCACTGATGATAGTGACAATGACATTCTCTTCATGTTCCATGTTACTCCCCATAGGGAATGGTTCTCCACTTATGACAGTGGAAAGACAGGTTGTGTGCATCTTGGGAATAACTATGCATGTGACATAGCGGGAATAGGTGACAAAGTTTTCTTTTGCAAATGGGTCTACATTTGTTTTGAAAAATGTGAGACATGTGCCTAAGTTGACCAAGAGTCTTATTTCAGTGGGTCAGCTAGATGATGCTGGTTTTTAGACCACTTTTGGCTTTCAGAGTTGGAAATTTCAGAAGGGCTCTATGGTTTTGGCTAGGGGTGCCAAGTGTGGGACTTTGTATCCCTTACATGTATCAAGGGTGTCTAATCATGTTGTTGCAATAACCGAGCAGCCAAGTACTTCTTTGTGGCATTGCAGGTTGGGGCACATGAGCCAGAATGGAATGAAACTCTTGTGTCATTTGGGTTATGTACCGCATTTGAGTTTCTTTGATTTTGAATTTTGTGAGCACCGTCTCTATGGGAAGTAGACTAAATCAGCCCATAAAAGAAGGGAAAGAAAGAGCTTGAAAGGCTTGATTTGGTGCTTTTAGACGTATGTGGTCCCATGCCTACACGATCATTAGGCAGGGCTGAATACCATGTGACATTCATGGATGATGCAACTAGGAAAGTGTGGGCTTACGCTATAGCTTGAAAGAGTGATGTGTTCTAGGTATTTCAAAAATGGTTGGCTTTGGCTGAAAATCATTCAAGTAGAACGCTTAAATGCCTACGGACTGATAATGGTGGAGACTATGTCTCTCATGACTTTTAGCATTTTTGTGATACACATGGGATTAAGAGGGAGCTCACGTCCCCTCGTACTCCAAAGCAGAATCCAGTTGCAAAACAGATGAACCGCACCATTCAGGAAAGGTTGCAATGTATGCTTTCCAATGCAAGTCTTTCTGGTGGTTTTTGGGCTGAGACAATGAATATTGCAGTGCATGGGATCAATAGATCACCTAGCAGGAGTTTGGATGGTGGTATTCTTGAAGAGGCATGGAGTGTAAAGAAGCCATCTTACTCTCATTTGCATATATTTGGGTGTGAGGCATATGCACATGTGTCAAAAGAGCTTCGGAAGAAGCTAGATCCTAAGTCTAGGAAATGCATCTTTTTGGGTTATGGTGAAAGTGGAGAGATGGGCTATCATCTCTGGGATCCAGAAGTAAAGAAAATCATATGAATCCATGATATGTTCTTCAATGAGAAGAAGATGCATAAGACACCCATGAGGGATGTGGAAATGAGGAGAATCACTTTCCAGGATGTGAATCCACCCGCATATGTTGATAGATAGCAAGCTGTGTCCATGCACTGAATGTGCAAGAAATGGTGCCACCAGATACTCCCATAGGTACACAATCAAGGGCAAATGATGGATCATCTATTGGTGGCAATGATGAGCCAAATGTGGCTGATATACAAGTGGGACAGCAATTTGCAATGCCCTCGAGAAGAACATCTAGAGTGTCTAGCTTGAAGAGATTTGTTCTAGGGGTAGACTATGTGATGCTTACTGATTACAAGGAGACTTCTTACAATAGAGACGCTATGATGTACAAGGATCAATGCAAGTGGGAGTACGCTATGAAATTAGAGATGAGTTCACTCATAAAGAATAAGACTTGGGACTTGGTTTCTTTGCCACATGGAAAGAAAGCATTGCCATGTAAATCAGTCTACAAGATGAAGGTCACATGTGATGATGTGCCTAAGTACAAGGCCCGTTTGGTTGCTAAAGGGTTCAAGCAATAGAAGGGTGTGGACTTTGATGAGATATTCTCTCCAGTTGTTGTGAAAATGACCACAATTAGATGTGTACTTGGACTTGGCAATAGAGGATATGGAGCTTATGCAGATGGATGTCAAGACAGCTTTCTTGCATGGGGATTTGCATGAGGAAATTACATGATAAGGCCGGAAGGCTTTGAAGAAAAGGGCAAAGAGCATTTGATTTGCAAGCTGAAAAAGAGACTCTATGGCCTTAAGCAAGTGCCTAGAGAATGGCATCACAACTTTGATGCTTTCATTTGGTCCCAGGGTTTCAGAAGAAGTGAGATTGATCACTGCCTCTATACTAAAAGGGCTCAGGATAATCGCCTGATACTCCTGGAACTTTATATGGATGATATGTTATTGGCTAGCAACAACACTTATGAGCTTGATGCATTGAAGGCCAAGTTGCATGAGGCCTTTGAAATGAAAGATTTGGGACCTGCAGGTCATATTCTTGGTATGCGCATCATGCATGACCAGAGTAGGAAACTCCTTTGGCTTTCACAAAAGGACTATGCTACAAAAGTGTTGCAGCATTTCAATATGGAGGGCGGGAAGGTGGTAAGTACTCCATTGCCTCCATATGTGAAACTGCGTTAGGAAAATAGTCCCATATTAGATGAGGAGAGGGTCATGATGGCCAAGGTTCCGTATGCATCAGTGGTTGGAAGTCTTATGTATGCTATGATAGCTACTAGACCATAAATTGCATTTGCAGTGGGAGTTGTTAGCCTTGGTATATGGCTAAACCAGGAAAGAGGCATTGGGAGGTAGTTAAGTGCATCATGAGGTACATGAAGAGTACTAAGGAGGTGTGTATCTGCTTTGGCAGAGGAGAGATGCGTGTACTTGGGAACACAGATTCTAACTATGCAGAGCATGTGGATAGCAAGAGATCCATTTCTGGTTATGTGTTAACGTTTACAGGTGGTGCAGTGTCATGGATGTCTCTTGCACAGAAGTGCATTGCTTTGTCTACCACAGAGGCCGCGTATGTTGCAGCCACAGAGGGTTGCAAGGAGGCTATATGGCTTGATCGACTAGTGAGAGATTCAAGGATTCATACAAGTGTACTGACATTGCATATTGATTCCATGAGTGCTATTCAGCTAGCATGGAATTCGATCTTTCATGCAAAGACTAAACACATTGATGTTAAGTACCATTTTATCAGGGAGGTACTTGAGAACAAGTGCATATAGCTTGTTAAGGTTCATACAGATGATAACCTTGCAGATATGTTGACAAAGAGTCTACCTAGTCAGTGGTTTGAGTACTGTCATGTATTGATGGGCATTGGATAGTATGCTCATTGGTTGTTCTCCCTTAAAGGCACATTGGCCTCTACCTTGGAGGTTGTGGGGGTTAAAGGCCACTATACCTTAACCTCAGTTATGTACAATACTCAAACACACATATATATGGATGAAATAGAAGATTAGAGTGTTATGCACCCACCAAAAACTTGTGTCTCTCAAGCTCCCTCTCTCCCTCTCAGCTTCCATTGTGTCTTCACACAAATTCGATGCTTCGGAAGCATTGTCCATCTCTTTTGAGTAAGCCAAAATTTATGAAGAGGTGGATGAGACAATTTTCCAGAAGGCCCAAGCACGAATGAACCTCACAGCAAGCTTGGATATCAGTGACAGCTCCAAGGGGAAGGAGGAGATGGGTATCTCCTTGTTAAATGATGATATACTAGAGAAAGATGAGAATATTGAGGTGACGAACTTACCTTTCTTGCATTGGAGTTTAGATATGCAATTTGATGGTTTGTTTTAAATCTAAGTGTGTTTTGCATATGGTAGTTGTTCGTTTGAAGATGACACATTCCTCCTGAGGGTGGCTAGAAGTAGAATTCTTGGCCTTGGTAAACTATCAAGCCTTTCTCATTATATTAAAGACCTATTTGGCAAAGATACTAATTTTTAGCAAATTGCTTAGCAATGATGGGGTTGCTCTTACCTTTTTTTCAAGTGTTTGTCAAAAGTTCTGGGTGGTCATGCTATATCGTGGCAAACAAACAAGATCATATTGATAGAGAAGTGGTCTGCTTTAGTTATTTTTGGGTGTTATGCTAGAAAGCAAGTCTCAAGAGCTGGCTACTTTTTGACATATACTGCCTGGGCACTAGCTTGTGGTGTAAAGGATCACCTCTCCTTGGAAGCTTATGGAAATCATAAGCTCATTAGGAATTGACAAATTAGTTAAAGAGCAAACTGCCACCACAACAACTCTTGCACAAGATGAGAAGAGTTCAGTTGATCCTCAGCTCAAGAAAAAAAGGTCTCCAATCAAAGTCAAAAGAAAGATTCCAAGCAAAGTTGGCAAACCATTGGAAGGATAGCCTGTATGGCATTGTACATTTTACAAGATAGAAGTAAGGTTGAATTATGAGAACACTGTCATTTTAGAATGCCTTAGTTTTGTTTATGTGTATTTGTGACAAAAACAATGTTCATTTTAAAATAGAAATATATGTAGTACATTTCAAATATTTCAATGGTTGCGTACAATGACTTCTTATGAATGAAAGATCAAAGTCTTGGTCATTGCCAAAAAAAGAAAAATGTTACATTTGATGACACCAATTGATGAACAAGGTTTAGCACTTAGCTTCTATCTACCCATTTGTGGTTTACAAATATCTTTGAGTGTCTCCACTGAGCATGTCTTTGTGCTACATTTGAGTTCTCCAAATCTACCTCCTTCTTTCCTTTTGAGCCAACCTGAAACCTAGCTTAACCTGTGATGTGTTAACTTTCTTCTTGGCTTGAAGTCTTTGTAGTATTCCTTGATAGAACCACTAAAACACTAGTTTTAAACTATTGACTTTCTATTTTCCTCCAAAATGTTGTGTATGTCTAAAGAATGCATTTCGTGCCATGTAGTGTGATTTCTCCATTCCCTGTGTGGACCAAATTGCATGGCGTCTATAAAACTAAGATTGTTTGCTTTAAACAAAAACATGCACAAAAACATGATATTGTTCTTGCCATGTAATGAGTGATGTTACATGTTGTCCAAGCCTCTTTCATTGCCTTTCCAAAACTCTTTATCGCTTCTTCAAATGCTTGTTGATCATTTTTACTAAAGGTGGCTTGGTCACAAAAAACAAAAAGTTTATCTAAGAGTTTCCACACTTCTGCCTTGACATCTCTTGCCAATCCATCTACCTGATGATCTTTGATAGCATTGTGTACTTTTCTCCACAAGCTATACTTTATCCTTGTGATACATATGTTGTTTTACCGCCATTTATTTATTTTTTCTCTGGATGAGATAGAAATATTCTAGCCTTTAATCCACTAATAGATGGCTTGATAGGAACATCTTTTCCATTTATAGACTTTTTAAGATCCTTTGTAATATGTACATCTCCTCCATGGAGATCAATTTCTGATAGCACTGCTTCTAGTGATTGCAGTGCCTCTTTTCTTCTACTCTTAGGGCAAAGTTTCCATGCAAATCCAATATATAGGAAAACAAGTTTCTCAATGATCCTACATAGTGCATGCAATGTACAAATGTGAACATTGCATAATGGGATCTCAAGAACTGCTTTGAAATTTTTATCTACTTTATCTCTATTGGGTGCTCTTTTCCACCATTTAGAATCTAGGACATGCGCTAGTTCATTGTTGCAGTACAAGCAAGGAGATTTTGAGTTACCCCCTTTGCTTATATTGAACATACACTTCAGTGTCTTCAGGTCACCTGCCATATGCCATTCAATTTGAAAATCACCCTTCCCTGGAACATGAAGATGGCATCCTTGGACTTGAATCTTGACAATTCATGGTATATCTATTTGATGAAATACCCAATAAAGTACTGCATGGTCCTCAATCTTCACCTATAATTTAAAATCACGTATTTGCAAGATATATGATATAAAATTTATTACATTTCGAGCAAAGACTAATTTGGAAGGTGATAGTTTACATACATCAAATGCACCCAACCACCATACGTGCTTTTCCGATTGGACACTGAAATACTTTGAGCTACACTTTGTGATTGATTGATCAAGTACTCAATTCATCAAAGTGATAGAAACTCTCTCTATCTTTTTTTCCTTGATGATTTCACACTCATCAAGCCTCACAACAAACTTCAAAACTCCTTTACATTCTTCAAATGTGATAGTGTAGAACTCAACCATAAGTCTCTGCAATTGTTCAAGATCTATAAAAATATTATTCCAAGAATTATATGTAGTGCTTCCCTTTTCACTTTCATATACACTTTCAATATGAAAGTACTATCCAATAAACTTATCAATTTCTTGGTTGAGATGACCTCGTTCCTTCCACACTTGTGCTGGTGTTGGTAACAACACACGTTTTATCCATTGATCTTTTAATGTTGATGACACAACTCTAAATATTGAAGCATATCCCTTGCTGCTCACTCTGCTCACATCAAGAGCCTCTTGAATTTTCGTGACATCAACTTTACTTTTCGATACAAATTCTTCAAGCACTTCACATTTTACCTTCTTAAACTTCTTTTCCTCCATCATGTTCTTTGCAACAATAGTGGAGACTAAGCCCTTCATTTGTTTGATGGGAATTAAATTAGGATATATGTTTTCTTTCTCAGGTCCTAAAATTTCCTTGCAACAAGTACACTTTGTAATATTACAAATTTTCTTGCAAGACAGACACACATATAGAAATACAATGGCTAAATAAGATGTACTCTTACCTTGCTTTCTGTACTTTGAGCTTACATCCTCTAGTGTCAGCTTTCAACCCCGCAATGTTTCGAATTCTCTTGCTTCATTGTCTCTCTCCAAGAATGGTTCTCTTTATTCTTGCTCTCCTTAGCTCATTCTCTGTCTTTGAATGCTCTTCGATTTCCCTTTGCACAGCTACTCTTTCAAGTCTGAATTTATTGACATTTCTTTGTCCTTCTCCATTCTTTCTCGAACATACAATGTCTTGTACATTTTTCTTGTTGAATGTTGAGTCGAAATGTATCCATACATTCCATTGTTCCCATCACCCACAAACCTCAATAGCATTGTCAGATTAGAAAATGGAGGGCTCGAATTTCTCAATGGACATTTTGGGGGTAAATCTGTCTATCGCACCATAAGTAGATATGTTGGGAGCCTGCTCTTCTCATGTTTTCCTTTTACTCAACATTCACAAGCGGAACCTTTTCTCTTTTCTATAGCGGTGCATATTTTTCTTATAAATCAATGTGCAAATGGTGTAGTCGCTTCTTTTGAGGTTCTTCTTCAGTAGCATCGTTGCATGCAGCCATTTCGTGAGGATTGGTTCTTCATCTTGTCTGCTTTTTATAAAACTCATCTAATCTTTTGCGGTGGTAACCTTTCAAATATTTGAAAAAAAATGGATTAGTGATGGCGTGATAGGTTCTTTATGAGAGGCCACCATCGACAGAGATGCAGAATCTATATGGAGAGTTTAATGCAATGTCTTCTCAATTATTTGAAAGGACTTTTTTATTCCTCCTTGGACTGACACACCTGTGGTCCTAAACTAACAGAAATCTGTATTTTATTGCTTTTTCCACATTTTAGAAGAGAGATAAAAGAGAAAATAGCAAATTTCTTACAGGGCCCCAAAATGAGCTCCCTTTTTTCCTAATGCCTCTATCTTTACGTCACCCTGAACAATTTATCGCTACCTCCAACCTCATCATCTCCATCGCCTACTCTGCCTCCCGCCTAGATTTCTCTCAAGTCAAGCACTATGGGATTTTGAGTCCTAATTTTCCTACTACACAATGAAGAAGAACAATCCAAGAGCAATGCAAGCTACGTGAAATGCTGTGAAGATTGTGGGAGAGAGGGAAGGAGTCTCACTTGCAGCTTTCTCACATGCACAATGGGGGAATACACACAAAGGTGGAGGCTAAAACCAGTTTTCCTCTTCTTAGTTGTTAAAGCCAAAAGAACTCTAGTACAAAGAAATAGAAGAACCCTATATGTGGGTCTCAAACCAAACTCAACTAACTAAGGTGGAATACTAACTGAGCCACAAACTAAAGTAGATAAGGATAGCTGTCATCCAGCTATTATTCGTGGGCGGTGTACCAACCGCATCTCCAGCTAACAAGTCGGTGACATAAATGCACAACAGTCACCCTGGCATATCGCGAGTGGAGATCGATATCTCAACACTCCCCCTCGAGCTCAATCCCAATTCCTGCACACCAAGCAGGTCTCTGAACTTGCGCAGCTTCTCTGTGCCCAATACTTTCGTGAATATGTCAGCTACCTGATCCTCTGTGCTGACATAAACTAGATCAATAAGACCTAGTAAAACCTTCTCCCGCACATAGTGATAATGCACCTCAATGTGCTTTGTTCTGGCATGAAAGACTGGGTTCTTTGCCAAATGTATACTACTCATGTTGTCACAATAAATGACAACCGGCCCATCTGTAGACTGATGCATATCATAGAGTAGCTTATGCAACCAAGCTACCTCACATGCAGCCATCGCTGCACCTCTGTACTCAGCCTCTGTGCTCGACAAGGCAACTGTAGGCTGTTTCTTGCTGCTCCAAGTGACTGCAGCACTCCCAAAAGAGAACACATATCCACTGGTAGATCGTCTATCAGAAATACTACCAGCCCAATCAGCATCAGTGTATCCATGCAACTGTATCTGAACCCCAGCCTCATAAAATAGTCCATACTGCAATGTGGACTTCACATACCTGAGTATGCGTCTAGCCGCATCCAAATGCGGTTTCCTTGGAGCCTGCATAAACTGACTTACCAACCCAACAGCATAGCTCAAATCTGGCCTGGTAATAGTCATGTAAATCAAACTTCCTACTATGCGTCTGTACATAGTAGGGTCTTCCAGAAGCTCACCTGCATCTGCGCTCAGCTTCACATTTTGCTCCAAAGGAACTGAAATAGGCTTACAGCCTGTCATCCCATATTTGGACAGCATGTCCAGTCCATACTGCCTCTGCAAGAGCTGTATCCCACTTGGTGATCTAATCACCTCAATGCCCAAGAAATAATGCAGCTCTCCCAAATCCTTCATCTCAAACTTCTGCCTCAATAGCATTTTCACATGAAGGATATCTTCATCACTATCACCTGTGATGATCAAATCATCAACATAAATGACCAGCAGCATAATCCCTTTCTCTGTTTTTCTCACATAGAGTGAGAAATCTGCCTTGGAAATCTAAAAGCCAATAGTGACAAGATACTATCCTATCTTGTCAGACCATGCTCTAGGTGCTTGCTTCAAGCCATACAAGGCTTTCTTCAACCTGCAAACAAACTCAGGATGAGTAGCATGAACATAACCTACTGACTGCTCCATAAAGACCTCTTCTTGCAAATCACCATGCAAGAAGGCATTCTTTACATCCATCTGATGTAAAGACCATCCCTTTGATGCAGCCATAGCAATGGCTGCTCTTACGGTTGCCATCCTTGCAACCGGGCTGAAAGTTTCTTCATAATCAATGCCATATGTCTGTGCATAGCCCTTGACAACTAATCTTGCCTTGTATCTATTCACAGAACCATCTGCATTGTGCTTGATCTTATAAACCCACTTACAGCCAATTGCATTCTTGTCTTTGGGCAAAGGCACCAATTCCCATGTAGCATTAGCATCCAAGGCATCCATTTCTTCATCCATGGCTTTCTCCCATTTTTCATTTCCCATGGCTTGCTCAAAAGAAGTGGGTTCTAGTTCTTGTATCACTTTGACCATATAGGCATAGTGAATGGCTGTAAATCCATCATATTTCAGCCTATCCACAGGATACCTAACCCTGGTAGACCTGCGCAAAATAGGCTCACTTCCAGGTGCTCTCAAAACATCCCTGGTCTTCCTTACTCTAGGTGTAACAACAGAAGGAATACCGAACTCATCATCAATGCTCTGTTCTGAGCCACTGGATTCACCATCCACACAAGAGTGACCTGCATTCACATCAAACATGGGCTAATCTACCTTCTCTTTTCCTTTTTGTGATACCTGCGTACCACTCTTTGCATTGCTTTGAGGAGATTCTCCTGATCTCAATCTGCCTATCCATGGCGAAGTATGTGAACCACTGCTAGAGGACACTCTAGGTCCACTGATATTTTGTGATTGCTGCTGTGAATTCTGTGCAGCATTACCATTTTGTGCATCTACATCAATCATCACATTTACTAGTTTATACCAGCTGCTCATCTCATCAAAAACAACATCTCTGCTCACTGTGAACTTTCGTGTAGAAGGGTTATAGCATCTATACCCTTTTTGCTACAGAGAATAACCAATAAAGACGCACTTCTCAGCTTTTGGATCCAACTTGGACCTCAACTCATCTGGCACATGGACATAGGCAATGCAACCAAAAATTTTCAAATGAGAAATATCTGGTTTCCTACCAGTATACATCTCCTCTGGTGTCATGCCATGTATTGCTGCAGTAGGAGTCCTGTTCATTATATAAACTGCTGTAGCAACTGCTTCAACACAATAATAATCTGGTAGATCTTTTTCATTTAGCATAGCCCGAGATACCTCTCCAATATGCCTGTTTTTCCTTTTTGCAATTCCATTTTGCTGTGGGGTATGACTGCATGAATATTGCTGCTTTATACCATGCTCCTGCAAGAACCTTGCAAACTCATTTGAGAGGTACTCTCCCCCTCCATCTGACCTTAGGCATTTTATTTGCAGGCCTGTTTCTTTTTCCACCATAGCTTTGAAAGCTTTGAAGTTCCCAAACACTTCACTTTTCTTTTTCATAAAATACACCCACAGTTTTCTTCTGAAGTCATCAATAAATGTGACAAAATAGTGACAGCCTCCAATAGATGTAGCTTTTGTAGTCCACACATCAGAGTGGATTAATTCCAATGGCTTTTTACTCTCTTGAACATGCCTAGGAAAAGGTTTCCTTGCCTGTTTCCCAAATTGACAGGCTTCACAAACCTTGTGCATTTCTGCAACCTTGAATTTAGGCAATCCTGCAACAATATTTTGGGCTTGCATTGATTTAAGTCGCTGTATATTAACATGACCAATGCGTTTGTGCCAGATATCAATATCTGCAACTACACCGGTCCCATGTGCAAACATTGCTGCACTCAATTCAGGCATGTCCGCATCCAACGTAAACATCCTGCCCTTCTTCTTTCCTTTTGCTATCAAGCGACCATTATTTTTCATATCCTCAACAAAGCATCCATGAGGATTAAATCTGACCTGCAAGCCCTGCTCAACCATCTGACCAACAGAAACCAGGTTCTTGGTGATGTTCGGGACATGAAATACATTAGACAAGTATTTCTTTTTCCCATCCTGCATAGACAAAGAAATTTTGCCAATCTGCACAATAGGATGTGCAGTATCATCACCAGTCTCCACAAATCCTGGTTTTTCCATTTTCCTTGCATCTTGCATCCATTCTGCATGACCTGTCATGTGGTTTGACGCACGTGAGTCAACATACCACACATCATTTTGTTCTTCTGCACTTGTCACAGAATTGGTCATATGCTGCACCATAAATAGATGCTCATTTCTGTCATCACCCTGCCTACTAGAAGATGCATAATTGCCTTGCTGCAATTTTCCACTCATAATGTCATTCTGCTTTTTATAGCAGTCCTTAGCCATATGACCCATTTTGCCACAATAGTAGCATTCAACATTGCTGTTTGCATTTTGGCCTCTCTGCCATCCACCACGGCCTCTTTGGCTCCCCCTGCCTCTAGAGTTACCACGTCCTCCTGCATAGGACTGGTTTTCTTGCGTTTGCTGCATATTTTGATTTCTACCATGGCCTGCAGATCAGCCTCCTCTACCTTTGCCTCTACCTCTGCTAGCATTTGAGTAGAAGACAGTTTCTTTTGAAGTTCTTGCTAAAGAAGATGCACCCCCATTTCTCTGCTCTTCAGAAATTAGAAGAGCAATCAACTCCTCAAAATCTGGAAATTTTTCACGGACGGCAATGGATGTCCGGAATTGTGCATAATCCTTTCCTAGACCATTCAAGGTCATAAAAACCAAATCGTCATCATCCACTGGCGACCCAATGGAAGCAAATGCAACTGCAATTTTCTTCACTTTCATGTGGTAGTCATTTATGCTCAAATTTTCTCTCTGCACATTGTGCAACTCCTGTTTGAGTTGCATTTTCCTGGCTTGCATATTTGTGCTATACATTTTTGCCAAAGTATCCCATGCCTCCTTTCGCGTATTTGCATCCTGAATATGCACGATCACGGAGTCTGAAATACTGATAGACAGCCAGTACATAACTTTCCTGGCTCTCTCATGCCATCCTTTGAATGCCTGCATTTCCTGTTGACTGGGAACATTAGGAAGAACAGGTTCTTCTTCATCTGTAATGAACTCCCAATAGCCTTTTCCCATCAAGAAATTCGTCATTCTAAACTTCCATGCCTGGAAGTTGTTCTTGTCAAGCTTTTCAGTGACAATCTATGAAAGAGAATCAGATGCCATTACAGAACACTGCAAAATATTCTGTCACTGCAAAAAACACAACTTTTGCCTCACACGGGCAGAACTGCAAAACTGACGAAAGTGGTATTTCACCACACAGTCACTTCCTAGTGACGATTTTGCATCAACAGGCAACAAGCATGAATCTGCAACTCCCAATATCTCTGCACAAAAGCATACGATGCAATTTTTGCGGCAACTTTTCACCGACCCGCAGAACAGTGGTCGCACAGCAAAAACAGGGCCTTATTCTGAGTGCCTGCGGAGAACTTCTGTCTCCAAAACGGGCCCCAAAATGACCTTGAATCAGAAAAATAACTGCACACCGTGAAGGGCGTCTCAATCTGAGACAGTGCACTCTTGCACTTCTGGCTGTGCTACCTGCAGAGATTTGCTCCCAAACTCGAAATAGGAAAGCAACACTAGTCCTCTTACCAGGACACCACGAACTTGGCTTGCTTTCTTGAGCTCCTTACCACGAACAAGGCTCTGATACCATGTGAAGATTGTGGGAGAGGGGGAAGGAGTCTCACTTGCGGCTTTCTCACATGCACAATGGGGGAATACACACAGAGGTGGAGGCTGAAAACAGTTTTCCTCTTCTTAGTTGTGAAAGCCAAAAGAACTCTAGTACAAAGAAATAGAAGAACCCTATATGTGGGTCTCAAACCAAACTCAACTAACTAAGGTGGCATACTAACTGAGCCACAAACTAAAGTAGATAAGGATAGCTGTCATCCAGCTATTATTCGTGGGCGGTGTACCAACTGCATCTCCAGCTAACAAGTCGGTGACATAAATGCACAACAGTCACCCTGGCATATCGCGAGTGGAGCTCGATATCTCAACAAATGCATGCAAGAATACACCTCCTACCAAGAAAGTAGGTAAAGTGATGACTCTTACCAAAACCACTGTCCAAAAAAACGAGTAGGATCCCAACAAATTCTATGACATAGGAGATTAAGATAGTTTGAAGTCATTACCATCGATTGAGAGCACTCCCAACCCAGTGCTTCAGATGCACCTGATACAAATGGCTGGTCCAAGGTTGCTGAAGCCCTAGCTTTTCTAGAAGCTAGGGAGAAGTCTAAGGACATCCCAAAAACGAAGACTGTAGCTCCAAATAAAAAGGTTGTTACACAAAAAAGAAGGCATCAAAACCTATGGAAAAGGAAGTTGAGCCTATCAAAGAAGAAGCAAAGTTTGTTGAGGTAATGAAGGAAGACGTTGAGCCAGAAGTTGTAAATCAATGGTTATGAGCTGTCCCTTTGAATGTTGTCGATACTTGTAGTAGTGCCTCATTTCACACAGTCTTACAAAGCAGGTGGTCGAGAGGTATGGTTGTGAACAAGGAGGTTCTCTAGTGGCTCTAGATGTGGCACCATGTGTGCAAGATCATGACAGCTGATCAGGATTCATTAATTGTTCCCTCCCTCACAAGTCATGTCTCTATTTGTAAACTGCATTGTTGCATCCTAAAAACTACAGTCAGTCTGGGTAGCGTGCTTGGTGCTATCTACTCGATGTGTTGAGTGTAACATGAGAAGTGCTTGTGCCAAGATTCCCTCTTCTACCTTTGTTTATGAGGCCCCTCACCCTATAGTGGACTATTGTGCTAAGGTGCTTACCTGCTTGCTCAAAGTGGAAGATTCACATGCACCAGTCTCCCATCAGTGCCATCATTTACTATTGTCGATGAGGCAGGTTGTATAGGTGCCGGTCAGGTACTTGGAAGAGACAAATTAAGTGTTGGAGCTAATTATACCTCTCCACCTTGGTGGCCTATAGTCTTGCATTCTCCTCCTTTAGTGCTGTCTAGCACTCCACGACTTCCTCCCTTATGCATGCATTTTAGAGCTCGAGAGCCTTGAGTTGAGCTCAAGGTAGCTACTGCTGCTGATTTTTTGAGACCTACTTTTGCAAAACAAGCACTAGAGGGCATGTTGCAATTCACATTTTTCTCGATAATAGTGATGACATTTTCCTAGGCCTTACTCGAGAGATCCTTCAGTTGATCCACCATGCATTATAGATTGATGTAGTCCATCTTCATTTCATCGTGTACCTGCTGCAACTACCAGTGGGTCTGAAGCAACTCGTCAAAAATTACATTTTTTGCCCTCTAATTGCTCCTACAGTGCCTTGCACTTAGCTATCAAATCCTCCTCGGCTTGGCACAGGTTGGTAGTCTGCTCTTCAAAGAACCTTGTTACTTCATTTGGTACTTCATTTGTAAAAATAGGTTGTTCTTGAGTACCTGGGGAGGCATACAATGATTGGCTACAAAATTTAGGGCCTATGCCACATGCATCATGTTCTACCTGAGTACTTTTCACTGGCTTTCTATCCGTGACCAAGGTAGTGCGGCCAATGATGAGCTACCTCCCTATTGCTTGGCCTTTTGGGAAGGCTTAGCATCACTAGCTCGAATGTCCTCCTTGGGCATTACTCCGTTGTCATGTTCTCTAGCCTCCTTGCACTCTTCCATTTCCTTAGCCTTGGAGGTTCCCTTCTGGCTATTCCCATTCGTATTATCCTACTTTTGTCCCTTAGAGGTGTCCTTAGCACTATTCCCCTGCAAGTTATCATGTTTTGGCTCAAAGGTGTCCTCAGCCCTATTCCTATATGGCCCTTGGGTGTTGTCTCCTTCGTATTTCTAGGTGATCTGCTCTTCTTGCCCCTACTTGTCTCTAGCTTGTTCCTTTGGCACCTCCTGCTTGATCTCTTGATCAGCCTATTTTTGGTCACCCAACCCTTGCTCATCCTAAGTTTGTAATCATCCTATTATGTTCCTGATGGCCTATCTCCACTTGAAAGAGGCAGCATACTTGGACAAGGTACCTCAACCGGTGGTGGAACATACAGAGATGTGAGCCGAGTTTTGTAGTGGGTCTAGCCTCTATTCACCACTCCTGCTTGATCTCTTGATCAGCCTATTTTTGGTCACCCAACCCTTGCTCATCCTAAGTTTGTAATCATCCTATTATGTTCCTGATGGCCTATCTCTACTTGAAAGAGGCAGCATACTTGGACAAGGTACCTCAACCAGTGGTGGAACATACAGAGATGTGAGCCGAGTTTTGTAGTGGGTCTAGCCTCTATTCACCACTCACACAACTGGTCCTCCAATATTTTCTCAAATATTATGAACCACTTGAACATCACCCACTATAGTGACCACACAAGCCACATACTACTGTGTCGCATACCCTATCCTTTTCTTCAATCTGATGAACTTGGACAGAAATTTGTAGGTGGACTTCAAGCTTTCATCTCTGGCCTTATTAATTAGGTAACCCTGTGAAGATGATGACAAAACATGTGTGCCTCAGAAGCTATGGAGCACTCTAAGGTGGATGAAACCTGTGTGGAAACATGATGAAGAGAGTGCTCATGACATGTATCTCAACTCAATTAGGTTCCAAGATAGATTAGCTTGGACTCATAAAGAGAATCTTTAGATAGTGCAAAGTGCTTGATTTATTTCCTTCAAATGAACCTCCCTTTTATAGGTGAGGGTACTTACATCGATTTTGCTTGCTCACATGTGGGATATCTCCTCCATGCCATGTGGCAGCTTATCCTTTGCTCATACCTTTGCTCTACATGTGCTCATGGCACCACAACTCTCAACACCTCCCCTTGGCGCCATAATCCTTTGGCTACTGCAAGGTGGTCAGATGTGAGTTACAAATCCATCACCTCCCCTTAGTGCATGCATTGCTACTTAAGGTGGTCAAGTGTGATTTTTACATGTCAATACCTCCCCTGGGTGCTTTCATAGCTACTCTCAGGTGGTCAGGCTTGATTACAAAAATAATAGGCAAGGTTGGCAAAGTTTTTTGTTTCTCAATACATTCCATTTATGTCATCTTTTGGCTCATGGCTTGATGACGACTCGTTTGCTTCTTTGCTTGGTGTAGCTACCTGCATGATGCTTTGTTCTACCATATGCCTTGATGCTTTGTGTGTGGATGCCATGCTTTCTGCTATGGTCATCTCATGCACTTGTGCTTTGGGCATGCTTATGACAATGATGTGTGCATTCATGCTTTGCTTTTCCATTTGTTGCAAAGGTCTTACCAATTGATTTCTTTCAATATTGGTAGTGTCTAATTGCATACAATGATTCTGATCTGACAGGCGTGTAGAGCTTGAAAAGACGATCACTTTTCCTTTTTGGAGCGTGTGCAAATTCTTCCTGGATTGCAAGTTATGGCTTGTTGAAGCTTTTGTGAAGAAGAGGGGCCTTTGATGATGTGGCACAGGGATTCACATGCTGAATTCCAAACTGTGCTTAACAAGAGGCTGTGCTTAGAAGGCACTGCTGACTGTGCATGGTTATGTGGCTTAACTAACCCTATCTACTTGCTGACCAAGGTTAATTCTACCCAAGTTAAGTTAACCAGCAGTCAATGACCACACCTAACTAACCAAGGTTAACTGTGGTTGGATTAACTTAACCATAGTCAAGCCTTATCCTGCCACGTGGCTTTTTGTGGGAAGACCTTGGAGAAGGAGATGGCTCCGTCCGTCGATCTGATGGCGTCGCGTGAGGAGAGGCATTGGCGCTGTGAGCGGATCTGTGAGCGGCTACTGTTGCAGGCTTCGTAGAAGAACCGCAAACTTCTCTCTTGCTTAGCACATCGCATAGCCATTCGGTGGCTCGAGCTATTGCTCGCGTGGGCTTTCCACCTGCGTCTTTTATTGCAGCGCTGCCCCATCGTGCCTGCATAATCGCGTGAGCTCTCGAGCCTTGCAAATGGAGCTTCTCAGCTGGCTGCCCTTGGAGTCCATCGTGATTACCTGCAGGTGGCTGTAGAGGTCGTCTAGAGAGCCGCTCTTGTGGTCGACTCGACTTAGTCGGTTAGGGAGTCGCTAGAGTGCTAATTTCGATTGTCGTTGAGAAGCTGCTGGTTGCATTGGAGCCTTCGGAGGATGGCACAGCTGAGCTGCTGTTCTATGAGCCAGGAGTTCGGCCTTTTTGCAGACGGAGTCGCTACTGCTAGAGATCAGTCGTAGGAGCTTCGTTCTAACCAAGTTGATGGGAGGCGTTGTCCCTGGCTGTAACTGTGATGTTGCATTGTGGAGCTGAGCACAGTTGGAGAGGCGCACTCACACAACCAATTGGAGAGACGTAGGGAGTGCGAATGGAGAGGTTGCTGAAAAAACACAGGGGCGCCCACAGATGAGCTAGAGCCTTAGTTTTGCTTTTGCTCTTTGTATACACAGAGTCTCATTTACTCCTCCTAAGCCCTCCATTGATTCTTTCTCCCTCAAAACTCACGAGTCTTAAGAGAAATGCTCTCTTTGTTTCTCAAATCTAGAACTCAGATCTCTCTCTCAACCACTTGAGTGAACACTCAAAAACTTCAATATCTCATAGAAGGAATAAGAAGAAATTCTAGTTCTCACAAGAACGGAAATATCTCAAATTTTCATGGACGGAATTCTCTCGATCTAAAACTAAAACTAACCTAGGAGAAAACGTGTGCTCCTAATGCAACCTACAACTAATCTAGGATACTAGACCTAAGCTCTGATACCATGACAAAACATGTGTGCCTCAGGATCTATGGAGCACTCTAAGGTGGATGAAACCTGTGTGGAAACATGATGAAGAGAGTGCTCATGACATGTATCTCAAGTTAATTAGGTTCCAAGATAGATTAGCTTGGACTCATAAAGAGAATCTTGAGATAGTGCAAAGTGCTTGATTTATTTCCTTCAAATGAACCTCCCTTTTATAGGTGAGGGTACTTACATCCATTTTGCTTGCTCACATGTGGGATATCTCCTCCATGCCATGTGGCAGCTTATCCTTTGCTCATACCTTTGCTCTACATGTGCTCATGGCACCACAACTCTCAACAGATGAATACCTTCCATCTTCAAAGTAGGCATCACATCGATTGGCATCCACCAACTTTGTAGGAGTGGTGCACTTCTTGAATCGAAAGGCCCTCTTCAATAGGTCTGAGGTGATCCTTACATGAGTGTCATTGATGATGAGACCATGGTCGTCAACACTCCAATAGCCAACACCGGCTCTCCAACTCTTCCAAGAGGTGACTCCAGCCAAGGTGGCCCAAATAGCTACATATGAGCAAGCAACTACCTTCTCCCAGTTGGCCAACACAAGCAACTATGCCGGCAACCTCCAACCGGACGTCCATCGCCATATCTGCCTCCTGTGCAACAAGCAATGATTCTTGGGGCCCTGCATCTACAACACCTTCCTCAACCTAATGATAAGGAGCTTAGATCCACATAGCCTCTCGATGGCTTCAATGCTAGCTCCTCTGCAAACGAGCCCTCTAAGGTCTCCTAGTGGCTCTCCATTTGCTTGAACCATGCCTAGAGCTATAGCTATAGACTCCTAGATCTAGGCAACTCCTACATCATCTGCGTAATGGCCTCTCATGAACGGGCAACCCTCTAGCACATCTCCAACCTCATGAGATTGCCCGCATGCATCTTTGCCATCAACGATCGGCTCAACAATGAAGCGAATGGTAGCTGCAACTTGTGGCCATGCTCACAGCTCTCCACAGAGCATAGGCGACTCTCCAAAAGGCTAAGCCTACCTCCTCTTGCTCTCAACAATGACAGTGCACAATAACCTCCACCTTGTAGCTCACCAGATGCTCCCACTCACAGCCACCATTAGCTCCAGCTTGAATCAACAATGACCTAATGGGCAACTGCTTCCAAGGCAAACTACAAGCCTTCAAATGTCTCGACGATCTCCAAGACCTACAAACCTCACCATACACAAGACTGCACCCATGCTCACTGATCTCTAAGACCTCCAACAACGATCAACTCCCTCACTAGAATCTTTCATCAATTCCATTCGTATCTTTAGGATTCTTATCCTAACTCTTGGCATTACCCTTACCACACCCCAAGGGTGGTCAAGTGGTTGACACATGGTAGCTTATTTCCCACATTCTCCTTATCTACCATGTAGGAAGACTCCTACATGCCATGTCATTCCTACCACATCAGCAAGTCCAATCACAAGTGCCACATCAACACTCCACCTTGGTAGTAAAAGTCAATTCCATGTCACCATGCCATGTCATTAGTAGTAGGTCTATAAAGATAGTGGGAGAGAAGGAAGGAGTCTCACTTGCGGCTTTCTCACATACACAATGGGGGAATACCCACAAAGGTGGAGGCTGAAAATAGTTTTCCTCTTCTTAATTGTGAAAGCCAAAAGAACTCTAGTACAAAGAAATAGAAGAACCCTATATGTGGGTCTCAAACCAAACTCAGCTAACTAAGGTGGCATACTAACTGAGCCACGAACTAGAGTACATAAGGATAGTTGTCATCCAGCTATTATTCATGGGCGATGTACCAACCGCATTTGTAGCTAACAAGTTGGTGACATAAATGCACAATGGTCACCCTAGCATATCACGAGTGGAGCTCGATATCTCAACACTCCCCCTCGAGCTCAATCCCAATTCCTGCACACCAAGTAGGTCTCTGAACTTGTGCAGCTTCTCTCTGCCCAATGCCTTCATAAATATGTCAGCTACCTAACCCTCTGTACTGACATAAACTAGATCAATAAGACCTAGTAAAACCTTCTCCCACACATAGTGATAATGCACCTCAATGTGCTTTGTTCTAACATGATAGACTGGGTTATTTTCCAAGTGTATACTGCTCATGTTGTCACAATAAATGACAACTGGCCCATCTGTAGACTGATGCATATCATAAAGTAGCTTATGCAACCAAGCTACCTCACATGCAACCATTGCTGCACCATTGTACTCAGCCTCTGTGCTCGACAAGGCAACTATAGGCTATTTCTTGCTGCTCCAAGTGACTGCAGCACTCCCAAAAGAGAATACATATCCACTGGTAGATCGTCTATCAGAAATACTACCAGCCCAATTAGCATTAGTGTATCCATGCAACTGTATCGAAACCCCAGTATCATAAAATAGTCCATACTACAATGTGGACTTCACATACTTGAGTATGCATCTAACCACATCCAAATGCGGTTTCCTTGGACCCTGCATAAACTGACTTACCAATCCACCAACATAGCTCAAATCCGGCTTGGTAATAGTCATATAAATCAAACTTCCTACTATGCGTCTTAAAATAGTAGGGTCTTCCGGAAGCTCACCTACATCTGCGCTCAGCTTCACATTCTGCTCCAAAGAAACTGAAATAGGCTTACAGCCTGTCATCCCATATTTGGATAGCATGTCCAATCCATACTGCCTCTGCAAGAGCCGTATCCCACTTGGTGATCTAATCACCTCAATGCCCAAGAAATAATGCAGCTCTCCCAAATCCTTCATCTCAAACTTCTGCTTCAATAGCATTTTCACATGAAGGATATCTTCATCACTATCACCTGTGATGATCAAATCATCAACATACATGACAAGCAGCATAATACCTTTCTCTGTTTTTCTCACATAAACTGAGAAATTTGCCTTGGAAATCTGAAACTCAATAGTGACAAGATACTGTCCTATCTTGTCAGACCATGCTCTAGGTGCTTGCTTCAAGCCATACAAGGCTTTCTTCAACCTGTAAACAAACTCAAGATGAACAGCATGAACATAACCTGGTGGCTACTCCATAAAGACCTCTTCTTTCAAATCACCATGCAAGAAGGCATTCTTTACATCCATCTTATGTAAAGACCATCCCTTTGATGTAGCCATAGCAATGACTGCTCTTATGGTTGCCATCCTTGCAATCAGACTAAATGTTTCTTCATAATCAATGCCATATGTCTTTGCATACCCCTTGACAACTAATCTTGCCTTGTATCTATTCACAGAACCATCTACATTGTGCTTCACCTTATAAACCCACTTACAGCCAATAGCATTCTTTTCTTTAGGCAAAGGCACCAATTCCCATGTAGCATTTGCTTCCAAGGCATCCATTTCTTTATCCATGGCTTTCTCCCATTTTTCTTTTCCCATGGCTTGCTTAAAAGAAGTGGGTTCTGGTCATGTATCACTTTGACCATACAGGCATAGTGAATGGCTATAAATCCATCATATTTCAGCCTATCCATAGGATACCTAGCTTTGGTAGACCTATGCAAAATAGGCTCACTTCCAGGTGCTCTCAAAACATCCTTGGTCTTCCTTACTCCAGGTGTAACAATAGAAGGAATACCTAACTCATCATCAATGCTCTGTTCTGAGCCACTCGATTCACTATCCACATAAGAGTGACCTACATTCACATCAAACATGGGCTGATCTACCTTCTCTTTTCCTTTTCATGATATCTCCATACCACTATCTGCATTACTTTGAGGAGATTCTCCTGATCTCAATATGCCTATCCATGGTGAAGTATGTGAACCATTGCTAGAGGACACTATAGGTCCACTAATATTTTGTGATTGCTGCTGTGAATGCTGTGCAGCATTACCATTTTGTGCATCTACATCATCAATCACATTTACTGGATTATACCAGCTGCTCATCTCATCAAAAACAACATCTTTGCTCACTATAAACTTATGAGTAGAGTGGTTATAGCATCTATACCCTTTCTATTGTAGAGAATAACCAATAAAGATGCACTTCTCAGCTTTTGGATCCAACTTGGACCTCAACTCATCTAGCACATGAACATAGGCAATGCAACCAAAAATTTTCAAATGAGAAATATATGGTTTCCTACCAGTATACATCTCCTCTGGCATCATGCCATGTATTGCTACAGTGGGAGTCCTGTTCATTATGTAAACTATTGTAGCAACTGCTTCAGCCCAATAATAATCTGATAGGTCTTTTTCATTTAGCATGGCTCGAGATACCTCTCCAATATGCCTGTTTTTCCTTTCTGCAAGTCCATTTTGCTGTGGGGTATGACTTCATGAATATTGCTGCTTTATGCCATGCTCCTGCAAGAACCTTGCAAACTCATTTGAGAGGTACTCTCCCCGTCCATCTGACCTTAGGCATTTTATTTGCAGGCTTATTTCTTTTTCAACCATAGCTTTAAAGCTTTGAAATGCCCAAACACTTCACTTTTCTTTTTCATAAAATACACCCAAACTTTTCTGCTGTAGTCATTAATAAAAGTGACAAAATAATGATAGCCTCCAATAGATGTAGCTTTAGTAGCCCACACATCAGAGTGGATTAATTCCAATGGCTTCTTACTCTCTTGAACATGTCTAGGAAATGGTTTCCTTGCCTGTTTTCAAAATTGACAGGCTTCACATACCTTATGCATTTCTGCAACCTTGAATTTAGGCAATCCTACAACAATATTTTGGGCTTGCATTGATTTAATTCATTGTACATTAACATGACCAATGCATTTATGCCAGATATCAATATCTGCAACTACAGTAGTCCCATGTGCAAACATTGCTGCACTCAATTCAGGCATGTCAGCATCCAATGTAAACATCCTGCCCTTCTTCTTTCCTTTTACTATCAAGCGATCGTTATTTTTCATATCCTTAACAAAGCATCCATGAGGATTAAATCTGACCTGCAAGCCCTGCTCAACCATTTGACCAATAGAAACCAGGTTCTTGGTGATATTCAGGACATGAAATACATCATACATGTATTTCTTTTTCCCATCCTACATAGACAAAGGAATTTTACCAATCTGCACAATAGGATGTGCAGTATCATTACCCGTCCCCACAAATCCTGGTCTTTCCATTTTGCTTGCATCCTGCATCCATTCTCCATGACCTGTCATGTGGTTTGATGAACCTAAGTCAACATACCACACATCATTGCCTTTTTTCTACACTTGTCACAGAATTGGTCATGTGCTGCACCATAAACAGATGCTCATTTCTGTCATCACCCTGTCTGCTAGCAGATGCATAATTCCCTTGCTGCAATTTTCCATTCATGATTTCATTCTGCTTTTTATAGTAGTCTTTAGCCATATGACCCATTTTACCATAGTAGTAGCATTCAACATTGCTGTTTGCATTTTGGCCTCTCTGCCATCCACCACGACCTCTTTGGCTCCCCCTACCTCTAGAGTTACCACGTCCTCCTCCATATGGCTGGTTTTCTTGAGTTTGCTGCATATTTTGATTTCTACCATGGCCTCTAGATTAACTTGCTCTACCTCTACCTCTACCTCTTCCAGCATTTGAGTAGAAGATAGTTTCTTTTGAAGTTCCTCCTAAAGAAGATGCACCACCATTTCTCTGCTCTTCAGAAATTAGAAGAGCAAACAACTCCTCAAAATCAAGAAATTTTTCACGGACGACAATGGATGTCCAGAACTATGCATAATCCTTTCCTAGACCATTCAAGGTCACAAAAACTAAATCATCATCTTCCACTGGCGACCCAATGGAAGCAAGTGCATTTGTAGTTTTCTTCACCTTCATGTGGTAGTCATTGATGCTCATATTTTCTCTTTGCACATTGTGCAACTCCTACTTGAGCTACATTTTCTTGGCTTGCGTATTTATGCTATACATTTTTGCCAAAGTATCCCATGCCTCCTTTGACGTACTTGCATCCTGAATATGCACAATCATAGAATCTGAAATACCGATAGACAGCTAGTACATAACTTTTCTGGCTCTCTCATGCCATCCTTTAAATGCCTGCATTTCCTGTTGATTGGGAACATTAGGAAGAACTGGTTCTTCTTCATTTCCTGTAATGAACTCCCAATAGCCTTTTCCCATAAGGAAATTCGTCATTCTAAACTTCCATGCTTGGAAGTTGTTCTTGTCAAGCTTTTCAGTGACAATCTGCGAAAGAGAATCAGACGCCATTACAGAACACTGCAAAATATTCTCATTGCAAAAAACATAACTTCTGCCTCACAAGGGCAAATCTGCAAAACTGACGAAAGTGGTATTTGACCACACGGTCACTTTGTAGTGATGATTTTGCATGAACAGGCAATAAGGATGATTCTGTAACTCCCAATATCTTTGCGCATAGGCATACGATGTAATTTTTGTGGCAACTTTTCACCGACCTATAGAGCAATGGTCACATAGCAAAAATAGGGCCTTTTTCTCAGCGCTTGTGGAGAACTTCCGCCTCCAAAATGGGCCCCGAAATGGCCTCGAATCAGAAAAATAAAGTCACCAAGGGCTTTCCCCTCTCCCGCAGCATATATTGCCCTCTCGCCACACCACAAAGGGCATCTCAATCTTAGACAATGCACTCTTGCACTTTTCGACTGTGCTACCTACAGAGATTTGATCCTAAACTCGAAAAAGGAAAGCAACACTGGTCCTCTTACCAGGACACCGTGAACTTGATTTTCTTTCTTGAGCTTCTTACCACGAACCAGGCTCTGATACCATGTAAAGATAGTGGGAGAGAAGTAAGGAGTCTCACTTGCAGCTTTCTCACATACACAATGGGGGAATACACACAAAGGTGGAGGCTAAAAACAGTTTTCCTCTTCTTAGTTGTGAAAGCCAAAAGAACTTTAGTATAAAGAAATAGAAGAACCCTATATGCGGGTCTCAAACCAAACTCAGCTAACTAAGGTGGCATACTAACTGAGCCACGAACTAGAGTACATAAGGATAGCTGTCATCTAGCTATTATTCATGGGCGGTGTACCAACCATATCTGCAGCTAACAAGTCGGTGACATAAATGCACAACGATCACCCTGGCATATCACGAGTGGAGCTCAATATCTCAACAAGGTCCACATGGACTACCACATCATCAATCCAGTCATTAGTGCCACATGGCACACAGGTCCCTACCAAGCACACCGTTTGCTAGCCAAGCACAATTACCTCTCCACAGGCACTACATGTGACCACTCTTGCCACCTTAGCACAGTACTCCACGGGCATAGTCCATGCTATGCACAGTCACTACATGTGACCCTCTGACTGCCACATCATCATCGAGCACATTTGCACTCCTTTTTCCCCTCCACCTAGATCAAGTCGTATCTCTTGATCTAGAAAGAATTTGAGGGCGCTCCAAAAAGAAACATCACTCGATTTTTTATGCTCTATGCACTCGTCATATCATGTGCAATTTTTGCACAATTATCACTCACTTTTGAGCTTTGCCAATAAATCCACTTCCTACATGCACATCAACCTCTACATCGACGCATCTGACCCAGCACATAAAAAGAACCAAAGAAAAGAAATAATTTGTTGTTCTTTCATCGATTTACTGTTGGTATAGATCTAGATCAGAGTAGACTAGATCGCCATAGAGGAGACTCTTTGAATTTTTCCAAGTTGCCAATCTAAGCCATGCTTGAAATTCTTGACTAACTCCTACTCAGAGTCAGTCCTACTCACATGCGATTTTACATCATCACATTACCTGAAACCTGACATTCATCGGCTCAGTGAGCCAACTTCAGAGTGTTTAGAGGCATTGCCAATTGTTCAATGAGCAAATAGCACATGACTTAATTTCACACACATGCCATCATTGTAAAGTCTATTTGGCTATTTCATGGCATTGTGCACATCATTTCAGTCTTGTAAAGCCTCTTGGCTATTCCTAGCATCATTTGCCATAGGCCTTGTAATATAGTTTAGATTATATATATTTCACTTCTACCTTCACCGATAATTCAAATTTCACTTGCCACAGTCAGTGTTTTGTTGTTGATTCAAACAGTGATTTTCACGACACTTTGAGTACATTTCTTGCACCATGTCTACGACTAGCAACCTCAATCTAGAGGCATCTGCTAAGCTAGACAACTCCAATTATAGCACATGGAAATACTAAATGGAGACCATTCTTGTACTTTAGGACAAATGGGAATATGTTGATGGATCTACAGAAAGACCATTGGACGATCCAACCAACAGTAGCTTACTCCACCTATTGTCGCAGCACGAGTAGTGGGATTCACACCGGGATCTCTAGCTACACAAACAATTTTTGCACTTGTAGCAGATCCTGCCATTGCTTGAGCTCGAGCAAAATGGGATAAGAAAGATAAGTACACATATCATTTGATCAAGCAGAATGTGCAAGATGTCATGCTAGGACAACTCAGCACCGTCAAGACATCAAAAGAAGCATGGGATATGTTCGCAGCTCTCTATGAGTCAAACAACACTTCCAAGATTCTCACATTGAGAAACCAAATCAACCAGAGTTTCTACAATAGCAGCAAAACTGGTCATGCTTATGTAGTCTGGATAAAAGACTACAACAATCAACTCGCAGCAGCAGCAGGAGAGACTATGAACATCATAGAAATGGTTCAAGTCATCTTGAATCAACTAGGAGAAGGATATGAGAATCTAGTCCAGAGTATTGCCATTCAATGGAAAATTTTGACATTGGAAGAACTTCCAGTCTTACTTGGTGAAGAACTCAGGATGCAAGCCATTCATGCATGCAAAGGTTATTCTAATGATCATGCATTCACAGCTTCTTTGACAGAAGCAGAGGTAGATCATTCCATAGAAGTGATCATAATTAGCAACAGAGTCATCAACAAAGTCAGCACAGCATCAGCATCATCCTCAACAACATTAAAGAGGAAATCATTCCAATAGAGGAATATTTCAAGGACGAGGGAATGCATCCACCAATGTGTCAAACATCTAGTGTAACTACTATCATAAGTTTGGACAATATGAAAGAGATTGCCACAAGAAGTAGTACGACCAAGATGGTTAATCTAGTAAAAATTGAGGGAATTTTTGCAGTAGAGGAAATCATCGTGGTGGACATCCTAGTCACAATCATTTTGCAAATGAACATGGGAATATGTTTCTTGCAAACGAAGAAATGCAAAAAATTGATACAATGTACCTAGACATGGATTTCAATCCAAAAGAGGATTTCAGCTATCAAGTTGACCAAGCAGATCAGGATCCTTGGTATATCAACAATGATGCATCATCTCACATGACAAATCATCAAGAATGGTTCACAGAAATGAAGCCATTAGAAGGTCAAAAGAATGTCATCTACATAGCAGATAATACACCAAATCCAATTCAAGGGACATGCATTATCCCTATGAACAATTTCACAGGTACAAAAGGATTTGTGAAAGATGTGCTCTACATTCCAAAGCTTAGCAAGAACCTCTTGTCAGTAGACCAAATGACAGAACACAACTACCGAGTCATATTTGATGGAGATGAGTGCACTATCAGAGAAAAATCCATAATATTTCAGCTAGTAGGAAAAGGTGTCAAGGAAGGATGCTTGTATAGAATGCTAGCTACAATATCATATTTGCATGCCATGCTAGCTCAACTGCATCAAATGCCACTATCCCCGCAAAATGGCACAAGAGATATGGTCATGTCAATTTCAAGAGATTGCTAAATATCAGGAATCAAAATATGGCAATTGGGATTCCAAAGCTATAGTTTCTTGGAAAAGTTTGGGAAGCATGCTGCTTCGGCAAAAAAAAGTGAACCAAATTTGGTAGAGGCACCTCTCAAGCAAGGGGAATTCTTGATTTGATACATATAGATGTATGGGGTTATGCCCAGACCCGCAGCATCAATGGTTCACTTTACTACTTGACTTTCATCGACAACTACAATAGATATTGTTGGGCCTACTTTTTGAAGGAGAAATCTGAAGTGTTTTATAGATTTCAAGAATTCAAAGCCATGGTAGCCTAACCAGACAAGCAGAAAGATAAAAGTCATGAGATCAAATAGAGGAGGTGAATACATGTCTTTAGCATTCATGAACTTTTGTAGAAGTCATGACATTCGAAGAAAATTCACTTGTGCAAATACTCCTCAGTAGAATGCAAGAGCTAAAAGGAAGAATGGGACTTTAGCAGATAGTGCTAGAGCAATGCTTAGTGAGAATCATCTTCCGAATTAGTATTAGGCAGAAGCAATAGCCACTGCAAACTATTTGCTTAATCGGCTTCCTACCAAACTAATACAGGGTATGACATCTTATGAAGCATTCACTAGACATAAGCCACACATTGGGCATCTCGGCATATTTGGTTGCATAGCATATGCCCACATACATGATGATCATCGCAAGAAATTGGATGTGAAGTCACGCAAATTCATCATGGTTGGCTATAGTGAAGAAAGCAAAGCATACAAGTTGTATGTTCCCATCAACCAAAAGGTCTTTATCTCCAGAGATGTAATCTTTGATGAGGAATCAGAATGGAAAACCTCAAACACACAAGAGATAGACACACCAATTTCACAGTCATCTATAGAAAAGGTTGATGAAGAAGAGCAAGAATTGCCAGAAACACTGAAGGGGCAAATTGATGTGTGTGTGTATGCCTATGGGCTTGGAGTCCTATGCAAGGAGTGTGTGAGTGTAGGTGTGCTAGAAGGTTCTAGTGACTCATCAGTTAGGTGTGTCAGGTTGGTGTGATGTGTGAGTAGGTGGCTGATTGAGATAATCAATGGAGATGATTGTAGATCTAGGATCTACCAACATAGAGGCAGCTGCCTATATATGTAACCACTCTTTGAATAAAGCTTTACATTTGTGCCTCATTGCTTTCTCTATGGATTCACATGTGGTATCAAAGCTTACTGAAGATCCTAGTGCCTAGAAAGAGATTCTTTGAAGATTCCCTCTAGATTCTCTCTTCTTCTCCAAAGGAGTTTTCTTCTTCCTTCCTTCCATGAATTTTCTTAAGCTCATTCTCCTCCTATAAGCCACCATTGCTCCAGCCCTTTTAGGTGTAGATTCCCCTAGTTAGGGCACCCTTCCACCTAAGAGGAATTGAAGGATTATGGCTTCTATAGCCCGTGCTTACACTCGCCCTATCTCATGCCATTTCTGATGATACAACTTGATGGAGCCACCATTTCAAAAACGGTCCAATGTGCACTTAGGAGACCCTATGGGCTACCTGTTGGTGAAGTTTGAGAGCAAATGGACCAAGGAATGAGGAGAAAATACAGAAAAACCAATCAGGTTTTTCAAGAAGACGTGGTTTTTGGAGGCAAAGAAGATGATGCTGCCCCTGGAGGTGTGAAGCTTCTTTTGGTCTAAGACTTGCACTGAGTCTTCTACTACCAAGGATCATTAATTGTGCAGCAAATTCCTTGTGGTTAATGCTTTGTGGTGTGAGGTATCAATCCTCCAAAGTTACTCTATTTCTGTAAGCATTTCTTGACTATTTTTTGAAAATAGATGCTACATTAAATGCTAAGTTGATGCTTGAGGAGTTAAAATTCAAATAAGAGATTTAGAGATTTCTTTTTTAGATCATAGAATGCTCTTTGAAGTTCAATTGATGTTGATTTCTTGACAAAATGCCAAACTCTCAATCTTCTTCAAGTGCCAAGAAGACTACAAAGACAAAGTACAAGGTAAAGAAGACCCCAGTTAAGAGGTTGTGGAAGAAGCCAACTGGTTATGCATATGCCAAACAATTAGGACTTTTTGAATTCTTATCTTGCAGCGAAGGTGATTTCTTTGTTTAGAAAGATTGATCTTTTGTAAAGAGATTAGGTCCATGTATGTTGCCACATGATGGTGGGCAAGGCATGGAGCATCCCATGTACTACTGCTGAGGGATGAGCTCATCAATTTGTGGGGGGGAATGAAGGGGCAAATTGATGTGTGTGTGTGTATGCCTATGGGCTTGGAGTCCTATGCAAGGAGTGTGTGAGTGTAGGTGTGCTAGAAGGTTCTAGTGAGACTCTTCATCAGTTAAGTGTGTCAAGTTAGTGTGATGTGTGAGTGATCATAGGAGGTGACTGATTGAGATAATCATGGAGATGATTGTGGATCTGGGATCTACCAACATGGAGGCAGTTTCCTATATATGTAACCACTCTTTGAATAAATTTTTACATTTGTGCCTCATTGCTTTCTCTATGGATTCACAAACACCCCAAGCAGAGCCATAGTAGCTCAGACAGTCTACTAGGGAAAGAAGACCTCTAGCCATATTGACATATGCTCAGAAAGGCAAAGTAATTCAGGTTGAAACCACCAACTATGCTCTTATGACTACCATCATGGCTATAAAAGAGCCAGTGTACTTTGAAGACACAGTAGACAAGCCAGAATGGCAAACTGCTATGAATGAAGAAATGGATGCTTTGTACAAGAATAATACTTGGGAATTATGCGACCTTCCACCAAGAAAGAAGGCCATAGCAAACAAATGGGTATACAAAGTGAAGTACAATCCAGATGGAAGTATTTAAAGATACAAAGCCAAACTAGTTGCAAAAAGATTTGCACAGCAATATGGCCAAGATTATGATGAGACTTATGCTCTAGCATCAAAGATGGATTCCATACACTAGTGACACTCTACAGATGGAATATGTATTAGCTCGATGTCAAGAATGCATTTCTCAATGGTTATCTAGATGAGAAAGTCTACATGCAATAACTAGCAGGTTATGTTGAGCCAAGAAAGGAGAATAAGGTTTGCCATCTCAAGAAAAGTCTCTACGGCTTAAAGAAAGCACCCAAAAGTTGGTACATTAGAATTTACAAGTATTTTGTTGATCTGGGATACATGAAGTCCAATGCCGATCATACACTATACTACAAAGGTCAAGGTGAAGACATTACTATTGGACTTTTGTACGTAGATGATCTGATTATAATAGGAAGCAAGGATAGTTTCATCAAAAAATTAAAACAAGACTTATCTGTAGAGTTTGACATAAAAGATCTTGGACTTATGCACTATTGCCTTGGAATTGAGGGAGAGATTCAAATAGCGCATTCATGAGTCAGCTCAAGTATGTTGATAGTCTCCTGAAGAAGTTTCATATGGTAGATTGCAAAATTGCAACCACTCCCATGGAACATAGTTTACAACTTACAAAGATTCAAAAAAGCCTACAATCAATGACACATCCTATAGGCAACTCATCAGATCTCTTATATATCTAACTATCACATGGCTAGATATTTGTGTTATGCAATAAGTTCACTAGCACAGTTTATGGAAAATCCAAAACAGCCTCATTGGAATGCATCCAAAAGAGTCTTGAGATACATGAAAGGTACAAGACAGTTTCAACTAGAATACAAAGGAAGTCATCCATGATTACATGGATATTGTGACACTCACTATGCCTGAGATCATGAGACCAGGAGATTGACACAAGGATATGCATTTTTCCTTGGTCAAAGTGCTATATCATAGTTGTCAAAAAAACAACCAACTATTTCTTTTTCTTTAATTGAAGCAAAATATAGAGCTCTCACTACAAGAGCATGTGAGGCTATATGGATCAGAAGACTATTGTCAAAAATAGATTACTTTGATGAGTCAAAGGCAACAACAATATACTGTGATAATCAATCGGCTCAAGCATTGGCCAAGAATCCAATATATCACTCCAGGACAAAGCACATTGATGTCAGAGAGCACTTCATCAGAGAAAGAGTGTTACTTGGTGACATCACACTGTAGCATTATGATAACAAAGAGAATGTTGCAGACATCTTTACCAAACCACTCAGTAAAGAGCTTTTCAAGAAACACTGACAAGCTCTTGGTTTGACGCAGAGGAAGGGCATTCCCATTAAAGGGGTGTGATGGAATGTAATGTTTAGTCCTTCTTTGATTCCCCAAAATCATCATCTTGAGGGAAGGCCTACTTCATGATGTTGATCTTGAGGGAAGGTGTTGAGAGTTCACGCTCAACATCATGTGATCATATGTGCATAGCACCATCATGTGATCATATGTGCATAGCACCAGCCCAATAGAGTGCTATAAAGGAAAGGGTTAGATGCCCTATCCCTAACCCTAAATGGGTTTGCATATATTCTACATTTTTAGCTAAATCTATCATACAACTAGTCATTTGGGGTGTGCTCTCTAGGTGTGCCTACCCTCTCTTCTCATCTCCCCTCTTCTCCTCTCCCCTCTTCATATTTTGTCATTACCTTCTTGTAAGCAGTACGATATTTCCATAAAGCAGAGTGTAGCTTGATATCCCCTTCACCCTTAGTGGATTGTATTGTCTTAGTGGGAATGATTTCGTATGTCTCATTAGTTGACTTGGCTTCACCATTACCATGAGCATAGTAAGTGTTGGAGACTGTACACATGATTTTGAAATTTGTCCCTTGATCTTGACAAGCTACAAATGACATCAATACCTCATATAATATTTGCATTGATGACCTTAGTAGTACTCTGAGCCGAGATTTGTCCTAGAGTGCCTTAGCTTCTACCCACTTAGTAGCATAATCAATGGCAACAATGATATATTTATTATGAGTAGACCTTGTTGGTTTAAAAGGACCAACAAAATCCAAACCCTAGCACTAAAAAAGCTTCCCATGGCCTAGTTGGTTGCAAAGGCATAGATTGATTAGCCAATAGCTACCCAGTGCATTACATTGCATACATTTGGTGTAAGAATTCTTGAATAAAGTTTCCCACCATCAACCTACTTGTAACACTTTTTTGGCAATTAACTCCCCTTGAAAATGTCTTCTTGATGGATTGGAGTGAGACTCCTCCAACATAACAGTTTACTCATGTGGTAAAACTCAATGTCACAGAACTCCATCTGCATACTAATGGACGATAGAGTTGCTTGCCAATCAAAGTGTATTTTCAAGCCTTCAAAGCTACTTTTTTGTGTTTGTCTCAAGGCATGGTTTCAAGAAACATGCCTTTAGATAAGTAATCCATCAACTCGGCATATTCATTCTCACAATAATCAATTGCAAACAATTCAGCATTTGGCAATTCCATATCAACTCCTTGTGTTTCCTCGGGTGTTGGTAACCTAGACAAACAGTCAGCTCTCTTGTCTAGTTTATAAATAATTTTAAAGTTGAATTCTTGCAGAGCAAAAGCATCCAACGAACAAGCCATCCTTGAATGATAGTCTTGTGTGATAAGATCAAGTAAGTCTTGATGATCTCATAGAACACAAAGTGGTTAATAAGTAAATAAGGCCTTAGTTTTTGCACACTAAATATCATTCCCAAAGCTTCTCGCTTGGTAGTGCTATAATTTGATGCAGTAGGAATTAGCAAGCGGCTAGCATAATATACAAGATATTCCACATCCGACTGAGCTAGAGTAATGCCTAAATAATAACTAGAAGATTTTACATGTACATGGAAGATAACATTCCACATTGGTTGTCTAAGAATAAGAGTATCCATTGATCAATTTTTGAAATCATTGAAATCTACAGTTAACTCGGCATTCCATTCGAACTTGGCATCTTTCTTGGTTAATTTATACAGAGGTGTTGCAATTCTAGAAAAGTCTTTGATAAATCTTTGTTAAGAACTAATAAACCCCACAAAAGACCATAGTTGATTCAAGTTCTAAGGCTCATGCATCTATTGTGTAGCTTTAATTTTACCTAGCTCAGTTTTGATAACATCCTTGAAATAGCATGGCCAATTAGTACACCAACCCAGACACTGAACACACTCTTAGCTAGATTTAAAGAGGATGTGCACATTTTTCGAGCAAAAATCTATGAGCAAAAAAGTTCGAGCGATAATGTTTGACACCAACCATGCTAGTATATTTCCCAAAGGAATATACAATTCTTTCTTAATTTCTCATTTATGGAACCATATACTTACTTATTTATCATTATAACCCTCATTTTAGAGAACATCATCTATATATGAGCAAATAGTGAACACTTTAAAAACTCCTATAAATCCCTCCCTACCATACTCTCTTTTGAGGATTATGGTAATTCAATCGATTTAAAAGGGTTTTCCTTATCTTTAGCAATCCCATATTTGAATTATTGAGAAGCTCTCATGTAATAATGTATACCATATTCCTTGGATGAGTAGGAAAAGGATATTGAAAATATCATAATTGAAGCCAATATTATCGATCATAAATTAATCTCTAATACATTATCAAACATGGGAAGGCAATGGAGGTATTTTCAAAATATTCCCAATTCTCCAAACCTAAGTAAGTACTTTTAAGGAAATGTGGTCCCTACTAAACTCCTTCCTACCATAATATAAAGTTGTAACTCTCATATACATCTTGAAATTTCACATTTATGTCTTCTATACCTATAAAAATTATAATTTTAAGCCTACCATTGCATAGATCATGAAATTTTGAATATTTTTCCTTTTTACAGCTCCTCAATCTGAGCTAAGGAGCAAAAGTTATGACCCATTCTTTGTAGGCTCTCCAAGGGTATTCCAAGGGTATTCCGCCGACGGAATAGTATTGGGGCAAGCTCTTCAAACCATATTCCTCTAGAAGAATATACTTAGAGGGTCTATTTAAAAGACATTATATATTTTTCTTAGCCCATCTTGAGGAGCTGTAAAGAGGATATTTGCTCAAAATTTTATGATCCAACAAATGGTGAAAGGAAAAGAAAGGATATTTGAAAGTCATAAAATAAGTCACCATTTGGACATTATATATGTATATTATATAAAGGTATATTTACTGTGAATTCTGTGCAGCAATACCATTTTGTGCATCTACATCAATCATCACATTTACTAGTTTATACCAGCTACTCATCTCATCAAAAACAACATCTCTGCTCACTGTAAACTTACGAGAAGAAGGGTTATAGCATCTATACCCTTTTTGCTATAGAGAATAACCAATAAAGACGCACTTCTCAGCTTTTGGATCCAACTTGGACCTCAACTCGTCTAGCAGATGAACATAGCAATGCAACCAAAAATTTTCAAATGAGAAATGTCTAGTTTCCTACCAGTATACATCTCCTCTAGCGTCATGCCATGTATTGTTGCAGTATGAGTCCTGTTCATTATGTAAACTGCTATAGCAACTGCTTCAGCCCAATAATAATCTGGTAGATCTTTTTCATTTAGCATAGCCCGAGATACCTCTCCAATATGCCTGTTTTTCCTTTCTGCAAGTCCATTTTGCTGTGGGGTATGACTTCATGAATATTGCTGCTTTATGCCATGCTCCTACAGGAACCTTGCAAACTCATTTGAGAGGTACTCTCCCCCTCCACCTGACCTTAGGCATTTTCTTTGTAGGCCTGTTTCTTTTTCAACCATAGCTTTAAAAGCTTTGAAGTGCCCAAACACTTCACTTTTCTTTTTCATAAAATACACCCAAAGTTTTCTGCTGAAGTCATCAATAAAAGTGACAAAATAGTGACAGCCTCCAATAGATGCAGCTTTAGTAGTCCACACATCAGCTTTAGTAATCCTGCAACAATATTTTGGGCTTGCATTGATTTAAGTCGCTGTATATTAACATGACCAATGCGTTTGTGCCAAATATCAATATCTGCAACTACACCGGTCCCATGTACAAACATTGCTGCACTCAATTCAGGCATGTCTGCATCCAACGTAAACTTCCTGCCTTTCTTCTTTCCTTTTGCTATCAAGCGACCGTTATTTTTCATATCCTCAACAAAGCATCCATGAGGATTAAATCTGACCTGCAAGCCCTGCTCAACCATCTGACCAACAGAAACCAGGTTCTTGGTGATGTTCGGGACATGAAATACATCAAACAAGTATTTCTTTTTCCCATCCTGCATGGACAAAGGAATTTTGCCAATCTGCACAATAGGATGTGCAGTATCATCACCAATCTCCACAAATCCTGGTTTTTCCATTTTCGTTGCATCTTGCATCCATTCTGCATGACCTGTCATGTGGTTTGACACACCTGAGTCAACATACCACACATCATTTCATTCTTCTGCACTTGTCACAGAATTGGTCATATGCTGCACCATAAATAGATGCTCATTTCTGTCATCAGCTTATTTACTAGAAGATGCATAATTGCCTTGCTGCAATTTTCCATTCATAATGTCATTCTACTTTTTGTAGCAGTCCTTAGCCATATGACCCATTTTACCATAGTAGTAGCATTCATCATTGTTGTTTGCATTTTGGCCTCTCTGCCACCCACCACGGCCTCTTTGGCTCCCCCTGCCTCTAGAGTTACCATGTCCTCCTCCATAGGACTGGTTTTCTTGAGTTTGCTGCATATTCTGATTTCTACCACGGCTTGTAGATCGGCCTCCTCTACCTCTACCTCTACCTCTTCTAGCATTTGAGTAGAAGACAGTTTCTTTTGAAGTTCCTCCTGAAGAAGATGCACCCCCATTTCTCTGCTTTTCAAAAATTAGAAGAGCAAACAACTCTCACTGGCGACCCAATGGAAGCAAGTGCATCTGCAATTTTCTTCACTTCATGTGGTAGTCATTGATGCTCAAATTTTCTCTGTGCACATTATGCAACTCCTGTTTGAGTTGCATTTTCCTGGCTTGTGTATTTGTGCTGTATGTTTTTGCCAAAGTATCCCATGCCTCCTTTGGCGTACTTGCATCCTGAATATGCACAATCATAGAATCCAAAATGCTGATAGACAGCCAGTACATAACTTTTCTGGCTCTCTCATGCCATCCTTTAAATGCCTGCATTTCCTGTTGATTGGGAACATTAGGAAGAACTGGTTCTTCTTCATTTCCTGTAATGAACTCCCCATAAGGAAATTCGTCATTCTAAACTTCCATGCCTGGAAGTTGTTCTTGTCAAGCTTTTCAGTGACAATCTGTGAAAGAGAATCAAGCGCCATTATAGAACACTGCAAAATATCCTGTCACTATAAAAAACACAGCTTTTGCCTCACACGGGCAGATCTACAAAACTGACAAAAGTGGTATTTGACCACACAATCACTTCCTAGTGACGATTTTGCATCAATAGGCAACAAGCATGATTCTGCAACTCCCAATATCTCTGCACACAGGCATACAATGCAATTTCTGCGGCAACTTTTCACTGACCAGCTGCGAGAAGTGGTCGCACAGCAAAAATAGGGCCTTTTTCTGAGTGCCTGCGAAGAACTTCCGCCTTCAAAGCAGGCCCCGAAATGGCTCGAATCACACCGCGAAGGGCGTCTCAATCTAAGACAGTGCACTCGCCACACTGTGCTCTCGCCACACCTCAAAGGGTGTCTCAATCTGAGACAGTGCACTCTTGCACTTCTGGTTGTGCTACCTGCAGAGATTTTCTCCCAAACTCGAAATAGGAAAGCAACACTGGTCCTCTTACCAGGATACCGCAAACTTGGTTTGCTTTCTTGAGCTCCTTACCATGAACAAGGCTCTGATACCATGTGAAGATAGTGGGAGAGAGGGAAGGAGTCTCACTTGCGGCTTTCTCACATACATAATGGGGGAATACACACACATGTGGAGGCTGAAAATAGTTTTTCTCTTCTTAGTTCTGAAAGCCAAAAGAACTCAAGTACAAAGAAATAGAGGAACCTTATATGTGGGTCTCAAACCAAACTCAACTAACTAATGTGGCATACTAACTGAGCCACAAACTAGAGTAGATAAGGATAGCTGTCATCCAACTATTATTCATGGGCGGTGTACCAACCGCATCTGTAGCTAACAAGTCGGTGACATAAATGCACAACGGTCACCCTGGAATCAGTTTACTGTGGCGCACTATAGAACTATAGGGCTTCTATGAGGCTTGCCCATGGAGACAAGGAGGAGCCAGTGATGACAAAAGAGGCAGTCTCCTGTGGGTGGGCCGTGGCTGAGTGAAGTCGAGACTTGGGGTGCAAAGGGTGTTTCTTGAACAACTTGAGCTCTTGGGTGGAGACCAATGGTGACCGTCTCGTTTCTTGAGAGATCATCAACCGAGATGGGCTCCTATTGTACAGTCTTGCCCTTGGTGTGGGGATCCGATTGATCCATGTGGTGCTGTCTATGTAAGATCGCTTGCACTTGGCAATCCTCATATTGGGTGAGCAACTAATCGGGGACCGATGGTGGTGGCTGAATGGACTAGTGGTGATTATAGATTGGTGGTGGTTGAGTGGGGCAGCTGACCAGAGTAGCATCGGGCTCTATTCTTACTCACTTCAGGGCGACCTCTATCTCCTCTTCATGAGCAATAGGTACTGGTCCAATGGTAGCTTTGTTAGCCAACCCATAGTTGATTAGTGGTTGCTACTGCAGCATGTGATACAGAATGGGCATGTACAACATGGGGTTACCGATGACCTCACCACATGTCTTGAGGTCATCCTGCATTTGATTAAAAAAATAACCTGCCCAGTTAGTGACTTGGGGGGGTGCCAGTCTCGCCAAGATGTTGGGGACAGGATTGATTGGTAGTGATTTGTGTGTTTGACTTAGTTCAACCAATGTAGAGCGTGTGCTGACTTTTCCAACCCTAGCTTAATTATTTCTGAAAAATGAATGTGCCCCTTGCTCTTCTTTTGATTGTATTGGTAGATTTCACTGAGGGCCTTGGGCTTCTTCTTCTTTTGAGAGTATTTGTCGGCGATGACCAAGAGGTCGAAGGCGGCTTGCACCACGTCCATGTTGAGGTGGTAGAACTAGGGAGGGTCGTGCAAGATGCCGACGTTTGTATTGGGCTTGGAGAACTCTCCTAGCAACCTCTGACCTATTAATGCGAGCTATTCTTGAACTGTCAGCTCCCTAAGCACTTGATGAGCCGTTGCGTTGTGGTAATGGAGGGTATAGTCATGGCCCTTGTATGTGTAACGAGAGTGGATGGCACATCCATCGAGCTATTAGAGCCATTCCTCTTCAAGCGACAAGTGCATTTGAGATCACACAATTTTGTATTCCCCTTGTGTGGGGGCCAGGGTGTGATTCCTTGATGTTCTTGAGGGAGGAGTGCCAATTTTTGTAGGCGCCTCTTGCGTGGCCTAGCCTGTTGGATCAAAATTTCTTCCTCCATATGTAAGTCTTCAGCTGGGAAGTCGGAGGCCATACGAAAGGTGCTAGAACCCGTGCTCTGTGATTTGGTGGGGCCAGTGGCTTGCAGAATGGGGGGGCAGAGACCAAGATCCATTTCAAACTCAAAGAACTTGTTTTCAGGATCCATGGGGAAAAAGGATGGCAAAATTGAGTAACAAGTGAATCAGTAGAAGAAGAGGAGGATGAGGACATAAACTCGGGGCTGAAATGTTGTCTGGAAGAGGGTAGGGGGCTGTAGGATTCCTGGCAGAATTTTGGTAGAGGGCGATGGTCGGTAGGTTGTTGGTAAGGCAATGATCGGCGGGATGGGAGCTATAGCAACCGTCGGCAAGATAGAAACTAGGGTGACAAGCTATGGGGTTGAGTGGAAGGTGACGAGCTATGGGGTTGAGTGGAAGGTGACGACTGGCAGGATAGTAGTATGGCAACGACTGATGAGATAGCAGTATGGCAACAACTAGCAGCATAGTAGTATGGCAACGGCCGACGAGATAGCATTATGGCAACAACCGGCTGGATAGTAGTTACCAAACTTTGAGAGAGGAGAAAAGGGAAGAAAAGAAAGAAGGGGGAGGGTGGAAAGGATAGGCAATGTGGGAAGGGAAGAATACGAAGAGCAAGAGAGAGATAGAGACAGAGGGGGGGGGAGAAAGAACGAAAGATAAAAGAAGGAAGAGGAAAAAGGGGGAAAAGAACAAGGAAGGGGGTGGTTGTTCTGAATGTGATGTGTACAGATTAGGTGTAGAGTGGACTGTGAGGTCAGCATGTGAGAATGCAAAAAGTGTAAGGGACGTACTGACATAATCACCTATTGTTGCTGACCTTGAATGCATGTGGGTGCATAGGCATTAGGGTGACTTGTGAGCTGCGGGTGCATCATGGTGATATGCCTACTGTACAGACTCACCTAGACCTAGACTTGATGATCATGTGGAATGCAGTGGAGACGAATGTCTCATCATTGCATAGCATGTTATTAGCCATGTAGAGCACATGTCTAGCTTGTGTCTCATTTTGGTTGCCAGAGGTGCATTGGCGTAGTGATGATCCCTTGCGAGGAGCTCTTTTGTTGTGGGATAGTGTGACATGAAGTTGGGGGTAATAAACTTCACGCACCTCTTCACTTCCTACTGCTTTCAAACTGAGTGATAGAGATATTTATCACTGGGAAAGGGACGTTAAAAAGAAGCTTTTATACCAAGAGACCACACCATACTTTCCTCCCTTAGATGAAAATATGGTAACATCCCAAGTGATGTTGTACTCAAGCATAGAGAGAAGGAAAGGATCAGCGGAGGCCATAGTTTTAGCAAGCTGGTCTACACTAAAGACAAGAGCGATACGTTGTTGAAAGAAGATCTTGTGGCTCAACATGACATGAACTGATATTTATCAAGGAGTTTGCAGGGGCTGATTGGGTCAAATGGGTAGGTTCTGGGGAAACATTGCACCTCCTTCATAGATACCTTTACAATTAGCTCAAAAGACTAAGAGGGAGCGGAAGCTCCAAGACTACTCATAGAGAGAGAGAACGAACTAGAGAGAAGTGGACTCAAGAGTCTACATAAGAGAATATCTACAAGAGGGAGAGAAGGCTCATGGAAGAGGCTTGAGAAGACTAGAGCTACAGCAACATGAGGCCTAATGGTGGAAGAGATGATGAACAAGGGAGAGGAGGGCTCCTTTTATAGAGATTTTATCACCCTCCTTCACCCGGTTTACAATTGCTGCCTGTAGATTTCTTTCCCCATCAATCACATAAGCCCGTATGTCACCATCCATGTCCTTTTTGGCTGCTCTTGCCACATGTTCCATCAAAAGATGCTCAAGACTCTTAAAATATTGAGAAAGTCAAGAGTCTCCCCACATGGAGCCCATAGGGACCCTCTCTTTTCCATGTGTCCACATCCTCCTTATTCCGTATAGGAATTCTAGAAGGATTCCTCTTGACTCCACACTCCTCCACATGCCTTCCAGATGCTTGGCATGTGGCCTCTCTTATATCATTGGAACACATGGACATGAGCCCACCTCTTTATATGACTCACTCTTCCTATTTTTAAAAACCCCATAATATCCCATACACAAATAACTCTCACCCCATACCAAGATATTTATCATTCATACACATGGTATTTACAATAAGGCATTCCACTCATCCTCTCAATCCCATACAATATCTTAGAAAATAGAAATAAGTGAGAGCCACTAGGCTATCACTTGATACTCAATCTCTTATTAAACATAGAGAAAAACAATATCAATGCCAGATGAAAAATATCAATTTTTGGCATCACAGATAGGCAGGTTCTTGTGTGACCGCAACCGGATCACTTATACAGATAGCCGCTTTGCTACATAGTTCGAAGGAAGTAGGATTCATAACCATTAAGTGGTCATGTAGCTTCAAGTCTACCAATCCAATGAGGAAGCGGGGCAACAATGGTTCCTTTCATATGGTTTGCAATGGGAATTGAGGTGTTTCATTCTGGATATGTAATCCTGAAGGGATTCTTTGTCATTCTGCTTCACCCCATATAATTGTTTAATCGCTCTCCACTTATGTCCACTGGGGGTGAACCCTACAATGAATTCTTTTCGCAACGTCACCCAGTTGACCTTTTCTTTCGGGTTGAGAGCCCTATACCATTGGCCTTCCTTGCCATTCAGACTGAGACCAAATGCATTATAGATCTCCAGGACCACTAAAGGCTTTGCATATCTACTCGAATCGCTCCACGTGGGAGACTGGTCATCAACTTGGAGATGGCTATGGGTTGACTCCTTGAGGGATTAGTGATCCTTGCTGGAAATACGGGTGCACCCGGGGCTGGTATGGCCCCCCTTCCTATTGCGTTCACCAGGATGCGCATCACCTCATCTGATAGCACCGTTTGGGAAGCTGATGGAGGCAGCGGTGACGTTGTGTGCCTAACAGGTCATAGAGGTGGCCTCAAGCCTGGCCCTGGTGGCGGGGTCCATTGAGTTGCTGGTACTGGCATTGGGGCGAAAGCACATGGTCCTCCATCCATTGGAGCAACAATTGCATGCGGGAACGGTCGGGCTCCAAGAGGGTCAAGGGCATCTGCATGGTGGCTCCTTGCATTGGGCGGTAGGGTGGAATTTATGGCACCACATAGCCAACAAAGGTCGGGGGCACCTAGAAGGTCGGAAGTTCATAAGAATTCCCCCCATGAGAGCCTCACGCATATCCTCAACTAGGGTCTCATCCTACGAAGTCCCTCATCCATGGGCCTTTGTCATCCATGCGTTCCCATTGAGGATGCCTCATCCATGGGTCTTCGTCAAATCAATGCATTCCCACTTAGGATGCCTTGCGAAAGTTGCGGGCCCTGAGTCTACAAAGGCGGTTCCAGTTCTTGTCTACAGTTCAGGAGCTGGTTGTTGATGGCCTTCCCTTTCCACGTACATACTGGCGAGAAGTTCTCCATGTCTACTAAATCCGTCCAGCCGGAGGGTCAACGCAAGTTTAAACCACCTATACTAAACAAAAAAGAGCAAAAAACATCAACTTTGGGTGCATGAATGAGAGATTTCCACAAGTTGGTTGTTCACCTCCAAGAACCATTTCGCAATTGAGCTTCCATCTCCATTTTTCAGTGTTTTGTTAGGACTTGTTATCACAAATACCTTTGCAATCTTATAAACTACCTTCCTATCACTTCAAAATACTAACTAACATAAAAAACAAGCTTCCCATGCTTAAAAATGCTTTCCAACAAAAAATGACAGTTTTAATCTATTTTCCATCCAAACTCACACTTCTTCACTCTTTCCTCTCCTACAACTCCACTAACAAAGCTTCAAGTTAAGCTTGAAACAATGTGCAATGGATAAATGACGAGAGAAAGTAAATGCAATGTAAAAGCATACCTTGAACTCCCTGGCAACGGTGCCAAAGATGTGTAGTCTCAACGGTGACTCACGTGTTATGGGGATCTTAAAGGAATACCCATGGAGCCTCCACTCCAAGCTATTCCTTGTGAGAGTAATGCAAAGCACGAGTCGTCTGCATGTGTCACTCAAGCGGCTCCCGGATTGTTGCAATGTGTTTCCATGAGAGAAAGAGAGAAGGAAGAAGAGAGGGAGAAGGGAAGATGGAGAAGAGAGGGAGAAGGAAAGAAGGGGAGAAGAGAGGGAGAAGAGAGGGAGAAGGGGAGAAGGAGAGAAGAGATGGGAGAAGAGAGGGAGAAGGAAGATGGAAGGAGAGAATGAAGGGCGATGGAGTGGCAAACACAAAAGCACTACAAGGGAAACAAGAGAACACCCAAAGACACTCTTGGAAGAGAAGAGGGGGCTTGTATTCCAAACTTATGCATACAACAACGAAGACCAAGTCGATTTGGCCTTTTATACAAGTCATCTTTTGAAGGAAGAGCTAACCGTTTTCCTTTTTGCACTCTCCCTTCCTTTACATTCACAAGGCTATTGGGCCCATAGGGTGCCAATGCGTCTTCTCTATCCTTTCCTTCTCTCTTCTATTACGGCTCATTTTGTTATGCCTCTCCGTGTGTCGAAAATAGCACTTGTGTTAACCATATAAGAGCGCTTGGGACAATCCCAAAATTAGGAGATGCTCCTACCCGGATGTTTGAAAAAAACCAACATTAAGAGGTGCTCCTATTTAGGTCCTAAATAGCGCTTGTGTTAAAATTATCCATCTGAGTCCCAAGCCATCTGGGACTCAAAACCGAGATGTGAGGCTCAAAATCTAGAGTGGCGAGGTCGATCTTGAGCCATTCGCTGCTCAAAACCCATAAAGCTTATAACTGTACTCCCTCCATTGCTGCGACAGTTGAAGTAAATCATGGAGCCTAATTATCTCTAATCACTCATTACCATGCATTCTGCAACTGTACTCTATGGATGTTAACACACATTGGGAGTCATGTAGCACTACATCCATGGACTTTCACTTTCACATGCACATAAAAACCTTGCAAACTAAATCATAGGCCAAGGTGCATGACACTTTTTTCTATTTCAATAGCCATTGTTCCACATCAATACACAAAGCTTATCAACTTCTTAAAGCATCTTGGTCTAAAAGGTTTAATAGTCAAAAACTAAGGAGATTCATTGTTAATACATATACAGTGCTATAATATGCTATAATATATAGATAGATAGATAGATACATACATATATAGAGAGAGAGAGATACCATTAAATTTGAGTTAACACATAAATGGATTTACATAGCTAAGATCATATGGATCTTCATCAACATATTCTCTCCTCAAAACATGAAAGTTAAGAGTACGTTGAGCTTCCCCTTTAAACTTTCTAAGTTTATGAGAGCAAATCAAATCAAGGATGCCTAAACCATAAAGAGATGCAACATGATCTTAGAGTTGTTCACGCATAAAGAGTGCAAAAATATGTGCACAAAAGACATTTATTTTTCATGACCCATCTAATGTGAGAAAAGCATACCATAATTCAATACTTTTTCACAAGAGACACAATAAAAGGTATTCTTTGGGAGAGACATTAACAAGAAAACCACAACAAGATGCATGGAATCTAGATGATTTCAACTAAAGCCAACTAAAACAAATTTCGCATGAAATTTCAAACAAAGTAAAATGTATGTGTTGAATTAAGAGTAGTTTGGTGAATATATCAAGCAAAAACTTACTTCGCCAATGTTAAATTAAGAGTGTTTGGTGAATATATCAAGCAAAAAACTACTTCGCCAATGGACTCAACATCCTTCTCATAACAAACCAACTACTATAATCACCTTACTTGAAGCATCAAATGTGACTACTTTGTCTAGAATTTTAACAAATAGATTTTCTTTTTCATTCATGAGCGCACTCATCCTAACTTATTCTATGACTCCTTCCAAGCACACATTATATGACAATAACCACACTCTTCAAGAATGTGAACGTCTTTTATTTTGAAGCCAATAAATCTTCAATTTTCATGCGATTAATGGGTGCACTTTTTAAGCATATGGCATATGGCAAATTGTCTTGTGATTTTTCATGGTTCACATGTGATTAAAGCATTTACTTTTTAAGCATGTAATATATCACAAATTGTCTTGTGATTTTTCATGGTTCACATGTGATTAAACATGCATTTTTCAATGATGGATAATAATAATTCTTAGTTTCTATCGCAATTACTTTGCATTGTGTATGATTCAATCACATTTCAAGGGCAATGTACTTACATGTGTCATGTTACTATATCATGTACTTTGTAAACCTCGAATGTGTGGCAATTGGTCATTGATTTGTGTTGTCATTCGTGTCATGTTGGACAAAATCATACACCTTTTAGCAAATACATACAATGTTTAAGTCTTAGATCTTATAATAATCTCTTGATTTGTGTGTGTGGTAGCAAATCACATGTGTTGGGAAAACTATGCAAGAAGAATGTCTGTTGGTGAAGTACCATCACAAGCATATCATATGCAAATCTAAATCCAAAATGCAATGTCAAATTTATGCCTGTAGTGCACATAGAAGAAAAGAAAAAGAAAAAGAATTAATTAGTTCTAAAAACATTGTGCTTGCTTAATTAAAAGAGAGAACTTGTTCCATTTATATCACATGAGATTCATTCTGTCATGTAGAATTTGGCTTTTGCAACTTCATATTATACCATTTCCCTTAATGATGCCTTCTCTTCCTAGTTAGTGATGTCCACGATCCATCTATTCCCCATCTTACCAACCAATCAATCCAGCCTTATTGAAGACTCATGACCTTGGTTAGGACAAGGGAAACATTTCCTATCATTCTGTTGTTTCCCCTTCCCAATCTTACCTAACCAATTTTGCAAACTCTAGCATCAGGGCAGACGCATGTCCATGTTCTTGTCAAGTATGCTCTATTTTCATAACTTCATTCCAATGATAATTTAATGACACTCGATAATTTGTTCCTTATGTCTGCATTTGCACTTTCAATACTAGGCAGCATCACCATTATTCATATTGGAATCTTTTTTTTTTCCTGGTGGTGGGTTGAGCGGAGAGAGAGAGAGAGAGAGAGAGAGAAAGAACATCTTTGGAAGGCCTCTAGATTCTATGCCATCAAAGAAGCTACAAGATCTGCACATGCAGTAACGACAGCCAAGCTAACTCTTCCTATATGCAAACAATAACATATCTGTACTCTATCTAAACTCAAATGGGCGACATCAATGTCTTGATATGAGAGTGAGTGAGTGTGTGTGTGTGTGTGTGTGTGTGTGTGTGTGTGTGAGAGAGAGAGAGAGAGAGAGTCCAAAATCTGCAAAATTTGTCACCGCAAGGAGGGTTTTTTTCCCCCCTTAGATATGTCAAACTCGAGACTCTATGCCGAGACAATAAACATAATTTCCTCTTCAAAGCTTCGAGGAGACTTTGAGCCGCATTCGAAGGCTATCAGCAACAGCATCTAGGAATTCTTCTGTATTGAGATAATAATCCCTTGTAACCCTGACAGTGATAAATCACATCAGTTAGCACCTTTCTTTAGAAGGGTTGTTCTTGAGGCCTCGCAAAATTAGCTATACAGTTTTCCTTTTCTTTTGCTTTTCTTTTTTGGGGGGGGGGGGGGGTGTGTGAAGAAGCATACTTTGGACCATGAATAAGGATTGCAAGGTCTTTTGTCATTTTCCCTAACTCAACTGTCTCAATACAAGCAGCCTCAAGTTTGAGTGCAAAATCCAGGAGTTTATCATTCCCATCTAGCTTTGCCCTGCAAACACACCCAAAATAAAACCACGCCTCAGTTGTGATGACTTGGATCAACAAGATAACTACTGTGACATGGATGTATTTGTTTCATCACAATACTATGTTTTGCTCATGGCTTGTAGTTCTTGGAACTTGATAAAGCCTCTTGGCTGAACACACAAAACCCCCCCACCAATTAAAAAAACACTATCAAGTATGAAAGAAATGGCCGAGAGCAAAGCACTCAAGGCACAAATACATCACGCACAGCATGAGAAACAAGTGGTACACAAGTGGTACAGCTGCACCAAATCATTGAGCATGACAATACTGGAGTTAGTAGCAAATTTGTGTACTGCAGCAGTGAATAAATCAAGGGGTAGAAGGCAGGCTGCTATCCCTTTACGTTACCTGACACTCTCAGCACTCCGGAAAAAATATTATTATTTTTTAAAGAGCTTGGTTGATAGTTGAGATTCAGTATTATCTGCAGGTATGTTTGCTAGATGCAGACCCAGTAGACATGTTAAAATGATAAAAAAGCAGCTTTCCAGACCTGTGACCAAGCCCACGGGTCCAAGCAAAGATCGAGGCAATACTATTAGTGCTAGTCTCTCCTCCCTTTTGATGTACTCGGAAATGCCGAGTTACAGTCCCATGAGCAGCTTCTGCCTCAATCGTCTTTCCATCAGGGCACATCTGGAACAAGTTACAAATTTCAATGTAGCCACGAATCATATTTCAGTAATAATAAATACAGCCACTAGTCACAGGTAGCTTACAAGAACAGATGTCATCAAACCCAAGGAACCAAAACCTGCACAGACCAAATCAGAACATCAAGGTACCATAGACACTCTATTTATCTCCAACACAATCGGTAACATGAAAAGGACCTCATCAGGAGGTTAGTGTACCAACCTTGGGCAAGAAAATCACTTTGGACATCGCCATCATAGTTCTTACAAGCCCAAATATAACCACCTTCACTTTTAAGAGCATATGCAACCATATCATCAATAAGGCGATGCTCATACCTGCAAACATTTCCTTCTCTAGTCAACAATCTATACAACACTAAATATTATAAACAACAAACGGTTGAAAGTTTAACATTTCAAACCATATTCCTGCTTCCTCAAACTTGGCCTTCCAGCTTCTCTCGTAAACTTCTTGGAAGATATCTTTAAACCTGAACAGAAGCACAAAAACATAAGTTCACCACACAAAAATGCTTCAACTTAAAGGTATACCGTAAAAGCTCCAGCCCTCTTCACTTATAACTGTACACAATGTATACAGCCTCCAAGAAGTCCACTCACGAGCTACTGTCTACATTCCCTTTTCATATAAACAGCATCCAAAAGGAGGTGCAGGTCAACACATGAGGATTTCCAATTTTATTTTCATGCTTTTAATCTGCAAAAACATGTGAAGGAGATGAGCAATAATTTTCCTAGAGATAGATAAAGCACATATATGCCAGAACTAGACTATGAGTGTGCTGGTGCCAGAGTCTGAATGTTGTCTAGAATAGGTTCATAAGCTTCACAGACCAACAAACTCAGTCCTAGGACTCTCTTCCTAACCTTAGCATGTGCTGCTTGCCCTTGTCCACTCGTACTAGCATGGATGCAATGTCACGCCATGTGCACTTGCAAAATAGAACTTGACGAGAAGAGGCACAATCAATAGTAACGGAAAAGGGTAAAGCTCACCTGCCATCATATTTCTTCAATATAGTGTTCTTTGTGCTGAGATATAGCGGCCACTGCTTCTGATGTGCCATGCTCATAGATGACTGGGCAAAGGCGCAAATCGACTACAGCAATTGCATGCACATAATTCAACACCATTAGAACTCTCTCTCTCTCTCTCTGTCTATCTCTCTCTCTCCATGAAGTATTACACGAATGTTATGCATCACCACCAACACCACAACTGGTTTCTAAAGTACAGGAAATGATCACCACTCAAGTGAAATCAATGAGCAAAGAAAAGGTCAACATGACACCAGATGCCCTTGCTCAGCCATACATCAGTACTCCCATACCTCTTCTCTATCGCAGGAATATTGCCAGATTCCGCACACGGTCACATACCTTGGCAGTAGAGACAGGAGCTTGGCTAAATCTGCTGGGACATGTCAGAGTTTGCAGATTCTGTGATTCGCAGACAGTAGAGACAGAGGCACATATAGCCCTACACTGCCCCCGATATGCACACATCAGAGACGGCTATCAGCAGATACTAGCAGACACCAGTCAAATCTCGTCAATTCTCTCCACTGCCTCTCCGGCAGCGTTGGGATCTTTTGTCACTCATCTTTTTTTGTACCGTCAAGAACTTAAAAATTCTTGACCCCTCCACAGCGAAGGAGATTTTTGTACTGAGGATTAGGTCCCATGGGTCATTTTTTGGCCCCCCAAGGACAATAATAAAATTCTACTTCTACTTCTCTCTCTCTCTCTCTCTCTCTCTCTCTCTCTCTCTCCAGCCGGACCCCATAGACTCCCCTTCTATTGGCCCTAGACATGATCGAGACCTAGAGCCAGTGACACGGCAGCTCAAGCAAAGGATTGATGCACAGATTACACTCAAGGACATTCCTTCCATGTTTAGAGTGGAAGCGAGACCGACTGGGTGACTGTCGCCCTTGTTAGACGTAGAGCTGTGACCAGGAGACAGCATAGGATTGCATCCACAGGGAGCCGGCAGCACTCTATACCTGATTTCATGCTCTCTCTCCCTCACTCTTGACGAGGGTGGGACCACAATGACCTTGGAGCACACTTCACTTTGTATTATAATGATAGTCACTCTGATGATGATGTTGATGATAGTGATGCTGTAGATGACTACTATTTTGATATGACTATGTAGGATATAGTTTTTGCTTTTGTATGGGTGTGGATGCTCGATTAGTAGCTCCATCCTTTTAGCTGGCTTGTATCAGGTCTCTCACAGTCTCATAAACCCATTGGTCTTCTGAAGACTTTAATAAACTTTCCTTCTTTCTCTCTTTCTCTCTCTCTCTCTCAGAGCAACAGAGGGAGCAACAAAAAAGGAAAGGGGCTATCTATTGCCACTTGGTAGACTTCAAAAAAGCATTCGACACAGTACCACATAAAAAACTATGGGAGAGACTAGAAAAGCTGCAAGTCCCTCTAGAACTTAGAGAAGCTACATACATGCATTACGAGAAGGTACTAGCTTTGGCACAACCATGTGTAGAGAGATGGATTTTACAGACAATTACAAATGGAATGCATGTGTGGAAGGGAGAATTTGGGAGGTTTAAAAGCATTATACAGCTTCTTAAATAAATGCAAGACGACACATTTGTGGAAATTTTTACATACTATGCTTGTGCAAACAGTGGTTCTCTATGGATGCCCAGCTTGGGCGCCCGCACTCTCTAGAGCACGTTGGAAAAAAATTGTAATAGCGCACAAATGCTTTATCATAGGAGAGCTGGGGGGGAAATGCACATACACCATATCCTACCTTACTAGATGAAACAGGTATGAGGGAAAATCACTATGCCAATATCTCGGATACCTCAACAAGATTAAAAAGATGGATGCACACGGAATACCACACAAAACAATGCAGGCCACTACAACCACGGGCTGGTACAAAGATGGAAAGGAATGGATGGAGCTATGGGGAATAAAGCTTGTTGAAAACTCAGGTGAAATCCGAGAATTACTAATGCAGAGAATCCTGCAGAAGATATGGCACGATCCAGGAACAAAAATACCGTTTGGGAAATTAACCTGATGGACAGCTATGCGATGCAGAAATGTCTTGTGGAGGACATTTCAATATTTAAAAGGCATTTAATCAGCAAACAAAGGACCCCCTCACATGAGCTAGAAGTGGGGAAAGGCAAATGGATACGGCCCACGATTCCAAGAGAGGAAAGGAGGTGCAAAATCTGCCCTACAGGGGAGACAAAAGATGAGGAGCACGTGCTCTTGAATGTCGAGCATATGGTGGACTTTAAAGAAGAATCCTCACAGCAAAGGGAATTGTCCTGCCAGCTCCCCGTCACTCCTTGCTCCCCTTAGCCTCTCCCTTCCTCTCTCAGCTTCTCTCTCCCTCTCCCTCCCTCCCTCCCCCCAGCCTCTCCCCCTCCTCCTCTCTTCCACTTACTCCTTCACCCTTTCCAGTCAGGCTGCTCTTCAAAAACAAAAATTCAGCTCTAGAATTTGGCTGCTCCAAAAAACGAATTTCAGCTCCAGGTTTTGGCTGCTACAATTGATTTAGCAAGTGCTGCTTCTCCAAAACAAAATTCAGCTCTAGGCTTTGGGCTTCTCCAAAAGGCGTTTTTGATCCAAGCTGCTGCTCCAAAACGAAATTCAGCTCTAGATTTTGGCTGCTCCAAAAAATGAATTTCAGCTCTAGACTTTGTCTAGTCCAATAAGTGATTTGATCTAGAAGTGCTGCTGGTCCCAAACAAAATTCAGCTCCAGGCTTTGGCTGCTCTAAAAAACGAAATTCAACTCCAAGCTTTGACTTCTCCAAAAACGATTTTAGCCTCTCACCCTTTCTGCCCTCCCGCCTTCCCTTCATCTCTTCTCTCTCCCCTCTCACTCCTTCCTCCTCCCCTCTCAGCCCCTCTCCTTCGAACTCCCTTAAGTTCCCTGCCTCTTCCAATTCTACTCCCTTAGAATTCCTTTAGGCTCCCTGCCTCTCTTTCAAGCTCTTCCTCCTTAGAATTCCCTTAGGTTCCCATCCTCTCCTCCCTCTTCTCCCTCCCCTTCCTTTCCTGCTCCTCCCCTCCCTCTTAACCCTCTTCAAAGACGAACGGACCTTCATCGGTTTGAATCGGCCTTCCATCCTTGATTGATGAATGATGACCCATTCAGTCAATCCTCATCCACTTCCACTGGCCACGAGAACATGTATTTTTTCAAAAGACGAGCTACTGCAGTTACAAAAGGATGTGCAGCTTCCACTACACTTCGCTCGCATCCATGGGTCCCACCCTTCCAAATCACAGGCTAGGGACTAGATGCTTGCAGCCTTGCTCTTGGAAGCACCTCACTAATATTCGAGTTTTGGGATGAGGTCTCTTTCAGGTGACTTTTGATACTTCTGGAGCACTGAGCATTGTGCTCAATGGCAGTCCTTTAGCGCTTGGTTCTAGGAATATTTTCCTCAAGCCCTTCTCTCTTTGTTTCAACCCAATAGAGGAGAACATGTAGACGGTGTCTCTTTTTATCAGATTTTCAGGTCTACCCCAGGTGCATCATCGGCTACTTGCCACAATTCAAGCTACTTTTTGAGTTTTCACTGAGATCCCCCCTCCCTTGGTTTACCCTCTTTAGTAGAAGAGGCGATCAGATCGGATGGGGTTTCTAGAGCTAGGATCATTGTCTTTGACCCTAACAATTCTGATGACCATATCATGCTCCAACGCTCGGAGGGCTCTTTTTTTCGGCATAGTAGAAATTGTGGGGAGGCAAGACCAGTGTCGGATATGCAGGGTCTTTGAGCATTTTCTTAGAGATTGCCCAAAGAGGAAGAAAATAATAAGAGAGCTTCCGGTGTGGCCCCTCCTCGTACTTGACAAAGTGTTTCTTCAACACCGCCTCATCATCCAACTCCAGCTTGCTTGTGGGGACTTATGACATTCTGGTTTTGATCACGACTACTCAGGTTGTGGCCACTACAAGTTTACCGATGACACACATCAGGTTACAGCTACAACTCTTATACCACCAACAAATCAGGAGGGGCCCTCTCTTATCCAAGACCTTGCCCCTATTGGGGCTCCTCAAGTTTTGATTCTGGTCGTGGCTAGTGAGACTACCGTCTCTCCTCAAGTTGCCATAGCTTCTCTAGATCCAGTCTTGGATAGGGCCAATGTTGGTGTCCTTGCAAAGCCTCCTCATGGTCCTCGTCTCTCATCCGAGCCCTTGGCCACTCTTCGATCCCCAATCATTGATAGAAGGAAGGGAGGTGTGTTTGCCTCTTGACCCTTTTCAACTGCCAAAATTTTACCCATCCCAACACCAGGCTTATTTCATTTAAACGCTTTTTTTGCCTTGGAAAATTCTGGCGAAGAGGAGTTTGTGCCCTCTACTTTAAGTGAGCTAGTTATTGGTATTCCTTTTGATAGGGCGTCTCCTTTTGCAGGTGTGGGGGCTTTGTCCCCTATGGACTTCCCTCCTCTTTCTAGATCTTATGGCAGGAGATCTCTTTCCTAGGAGAGAGTTTCCGCCACGAGGTCTAATAAGGTATTCCACCTTGATTTCTCTCGTCGATGAGGATTGTCAACTAATACATATAGGGCCTCACTAGTGTGCCTTATGGCCGCCATAGGCATTTAATTCGTAACCAACTCCATCCAGGTGTCACTGGGGTTTCTATTGACATTCTTTTTATTCGAGAACACAAATTGTACGCTAGAAATCAAGAAAATTGCATTCTAGTTGCCTACTTTGGGCATTAGGGGAGGTCAGTTTCAAATTCTTTTCTTTCCCTAGTTGTTCGACATGGTATCATCATACCCTCTAGAGCACAGTGGATCTTTCACCAATTCAGAATTCAGGACTGCACTCCTTGCCCTTCATAAGGGAAAATACCCAGGTTCAGATGGACTCTTTTTGGGATAAGATTGGGGACCATGTTACCTCAGGTTGTATGACTCTCGAGTTATGCCTAACTAACTTACAGAGAATTCCATACATCTTATTCCAAAGAGAGGTTGCACAAATTTGGTCTCACAATGCAGGCCAATCAATCTTTTTGGCACCTCTGCAAAATTCTGGCTAAAGCAATCAGTTTGCATTTACAGCCCATTCTTCCAAATCTTATTCATGATATACAGATCGCCTATGTGCATGGCGGAACCATTTTTTCGTTTTGGAAAGTTTCTAATTGAGCTATATACAGAGCAGCCAGAGATTGGCCATTCTACTCTTGCAATTTAAGAAAGCACATGATAGGGTAGACTGGATGACCCTTCTTCGTTTTCGATTTTTAATTGCTTGGATTAGATGGGTTTTCTCCTTATATAGATCAGCCCACAGCCAGGTGCTTATCAAAGAAGTAATGGGAGAGGTGTCACATAAGAAGTAATGGGAGAGGTGTCACATTTCCATATCAGTCCGCTAGGAATGCCCTCTAGCCCCCTTTCTCTTTTTATTTGTGACTGAAGCTATGAGTTTATTTCTTAGATATCAGGCTGATACATTGGGGCTGAGACTTCCACTAAGCTAGGAGAAAGAGCTCTTAGACAGTGAGTTCGCGGATGATGCCACAATTTTCTTGAATGCCACTCCTCATACTCTCAATTCTTTCAAGGCAGCCTTGGATTTGTTTTGTACTGCAACAAGTGCACACATTAATTGGGAAAAATCCAATGGATTTTGGATTAGTGATGAGGACACTCCACAATGGGGAGCTGATATTGGTTTCACTTGGATTCAGAGAAGTATCACAGTTAAATATTTGGGATGCCAGGTCAGTATGGCTATCTCTCCATCACAGTGTCACAAGAAACGTTTCTAGATTTTTACAGGCGTTTCGTCTAGAAACGCTTAAAAATACTATATTTTATAGAAGTTATATATACTTCATAAATAATTGTCTTCAGATTCTCTCTCTCTCTCTCTCTCTCTCTCTCTCTCTCTCTCTCTCTCTCTCTCTTCTGTTGTTTCATTGACTTTAAGAAGGCATTTGATACAATGCCTAGGGATGTGCTATGGGAGAGAATGGAATGCATAGGGGTGCCCGAGGAAATAAGGTTTGCTGTCTTTAGACTTTATGAGAAAGTAAAATGTCAACTAAAATGTAAGGATGGGATGTCACAAGAGTTCTATAGTAATATGGGGGTAAAACAAGGATGTCCGCTCTCACCCACTTTGTTCGGCCTATGCATTGATAGACTTGAGGAGTTGGTGAATGAAGAAGCATGTAAAGATGAGTTATACAGCCCTCATCTAGCAGGTCTCGTGATTTGGTTGCTTCTTTACGCAGATGATGTGGTTGTTTTCACTGATAGTGAAAGTAAGATGCAAAAAATGATGGATATCTTCAGCATATTTTGTGCAGAGAGTGGGATGGCTATTAATGTCAACAAAACTAAACTCATGATAGTCAAGACTATACAGCCAAGCAGCCCCCTCCAAATCTTATATAAAGGACAACCCATTGAGACAGTGCACTCATTCAAATACTTGGGTATTGAAATCCCCGCCAATAATAGATGGAACAGCTGTGTGCAACGGAGACTTGATGCAGGATGGGCAAAATACTTCCAATTTGAAAATGAGTGCAACAATAGCAATACGAGAAGGTGGCAAGTACGAAATATGATCTTTGGGGCATATGTGATACAGACAGTACTCTACGGAGTAGAGGTATGGGGTGGGAGTATATCTCCATCAACGTGGAATGAGATAGAGAAAATGCAAAAGTCTTTCATTAGGAGGCACCTGGGCATCAAGGCTACTACACCATACTCTTTGTTACTCCTAGAGACAGGATGTATACCCATAGAGCTACATGCTCTGAAGAGAGTACTCAGATACATCACAAAGGTCAAGTGCATGGATAATGAAAGGCTACCAAAGAGAGCATGGAATGAAAGTCAGAAGCTTCAAAAGACAAACAAGGGCAAGATTTTGACATCCGGATGGGCACAGGACCTAAAAAAATGGTTCAAGAAGTGGGAAGTAGAAGAGTATTTAAACTACTCTTCAGAGGAGATTGATGAAGAGGCTTTTCATTATGACCTGCTGAATGCACTACACATGAAATGGCAAACAGCAGAAAACAAAGATAAATTTGAGTACTATCGCACATATATCAACCCCGAATATTGGTCAATTTATACAGGAAGGGAGACAACAACGCAGAAGTACATATGTACACCTATAGCAGTGCATAAACGGAGGGCTTTAGCCTCACTTCGCACCCGATCACACCAGCTGCAAATAGAAACAGGGGGATGGAAAAAGATGCCAAGGGAGAGTAGAATATGTCAACTATGTGATCAAGGTATGGTTGAAACAGAAGAACACATGGTAATGATATGCCCTCACTATGCACACATTAGGGAAGAGTTCAATCACCTCCTTGAGGGACATAACAAACTGGCTGATTTGCTGCATAAAGGGTCACCTTCAGCTTTAGGAACATTTGTGTATAAGCTCTTCAAGCATAGGAATCCACCTGAATCCTAGAAGGTGGTTTCTCTTTCCACCCTCCCATCTTCGGGAGGAGCTTTCATGTACTTGTGATATTGTATTGCTCAGGTCCCATAGGCCGGTTTTGGTCTTCAGAGGACGATAATATATTCTTCTTCTTCTTCTTCTTCTCTCTCAAGAGCTCTCAGATATCCATATTGTGCACATAATGCACACACATATTACACAGTTGAAAGAGTAAAAAGATGCGTCACGCAGCCTATAGATTGAGGTTTACAAAGACATAGATCTTTCAGTTTACAAATTACTATTAACTAATTAGTTGCAAGTGCATATGGCTGCTAGCATTTGCCATGGCCCATAGTTCAAACAATAAACTTTTAACTTTATAATTCAAATTTCAGAATCAAATTTCAAGATTCAAGATTCAAGATTCAAAATATAACAAAATGTATTATGTATTACTGTTTACATCATACATGTAACATGCCATAATGATATACTGGTAACTGTATGGTGTAAGCTGTATACATAATCAAAGCCCGTCGCCTGCAAGCTAGCTGCTCACAACTGCAGTGTACACAGTACACTCTAGAGTCTAGACTCGACTCTCTAGAGCTAGGGACCGCTGCCCTCTCCAAGATCTACTGCCTCATCACTGTCATCATCAGCACTGGAATCAGTAGATGGATCTACATCCTCTGTGGAGGAAGAGGAAGTGCCACCCTCGAACCAAGTAGGGGCTCGCAACTGATCTGAGTCCTCTGAGTCCGCACTGTCTACCAATGCCACCTCCTCCTCTGGCTCATCTCTGCCTCGACATCCTCGGGATGACGATGCAAGAACAGATACCTGTGATCCCCCTCATGAGGCTCGTGCTCAACGTTGATAACCACGAATCTAAGGTGTCCCTGTATCCTTTGCAACAGTAGCAGCACATACTCGTGGTGCACGAGCTCGAGCCATCGAACGTGTCTAACGTCGGAATCGAAGCATATCCTGTCGCAAGAACTCGTAAGCATCGTCATTCTCTCGACTGTGCTGGATGATGGACATGTCGACAGGTTTTAGCTTGATCTTGTCAGGATTGACTTGCTTGGGCTTCCACTCGATGCTACCGGTACCATCTGCAGACCTGAAAATTTGAGGAATTGATCTTTGAATGATGAAAATTGAATCATGATTCATGAATCATACCTGCTAAATTGATCTTTGAATGATGAAAATTAAATCATGATTCATGAATCATACCTGCTAAGAACCAGGAAGATGTAGCCAAAGCGTGTCTTTGAGGGTCTCATAAGCTCCCACTTACACTCCTTCTGAATAGAACAGTGCATGTGGCTTACGAGTGATATAAGTCACTAGCTGCATTGCTTTTTCGACCACACTTGACACCCAAGGCAACTTTCCAATATCCTCCATCATCAAATCAAGAGAGTGTGAGGCACAAGGTGTCCATACTATCTTGGGATACTTCTCCTCAAGAAGACTTCCCATTCTCTTGCAGTTGGAGCCATTATCGATGATGACTTGCACCACATTGTCCTCACCAACCTCCTTGATCGCCGCCTCAATATGGCCCCATATCCACTCTCTGGTGATGTGAAGGCCGGCATGTGAGGCTTCCCACACAACTAGTGACCAAGATATTAATCATGTGTCTCCTCTTCGTGTCACTCGAAGACTAGGGTGCATCCATACCGACTCCAAGCTTCCTTGAGTCCCTCCATGTCTTTCTTGATTAATCCCACCTTCTTCTTCAAAGGTGTGGTGCGGAGAGTCTCAGAACTAGCAGGTGTAAGGGATGATGCTCCTGCTCTACCAGCAGCTACAAGTGCATGATAAAACTTCTTGTAGGCAGGAGTCCTTGCAACATTGAAGGGAATATTGCAAGCGTAGAAAAACTGCTCCTCTGCAATTGCAGCCTCTTGCTTCAGGCATGGTGCCCAAGCAGCCTGTATAGGAGTAGCTCTCGGAGTGATAGCTGCTGGACCACGCGGCCTCTTGGCAGGAGGCCGTGGAGGAGCTGATGGCATAGCGGATAGCCCAACTGATACGGATGCCGATGGAGTGGTGCCATGTAGAGGCTGAGTAGAGGCACTCCCATGAACCTGTGATGTCGATGTAGATGGAACACTCCACATTCCCGGTATCTGACTGGGATGATGTGAGAGTGACGGTTGCCTCTATGCCCAACTTCTGCTGCTCAACCAACACATTAGCTTGAAGAACTTGATCTGTGATCACGAGATGGAGGAGGGATCGAATCTCAGCAAATTTGGATGAGGTACTTCCATATGCCAAGAAGATCCCCTCTGGAATGGTATGGCAAGCACTCTTACCCTAGCCTCCGATCCATAAAAAATGTGCTCGAACTCGAGGGGCAGATCTCGTCAAAGTGTCACCACAAAACTTGCATACTGACCTCCTCGTGCGAGATGTGCCATATCTCTTTATAAAAACGGTATCCTGCCATACATCCCGTTTTGTGCTTCCACTCGGTCCACCGGCACGTCTTAAGGCCATGGTATGGGAGTAGAGAGTAGAGTAGAGTAGATTGTAGAGGGTAGAGTCTAGACCGTAGAGGGTAGAATCTAGACTCTAGAGTCTAGAGTAGAGGGTAGAGTAGAGAGTAGAGGCTAGAGGAGAGTAGAGGGTAGAGTAGAGGGTAGAGTAGAGTAGAGTAGAGTAGAGGGTAGAGTAGAGTAGAGGGTATCCGAAGAAAGCTCCTCGTTCGGTGTTCAGCCAAACTTATTCTTGCTTCCAGGGTGGTGCTTGTCAACGAGGTTCTGCTAGCCATAGTGTCAAAGTCGTGCTTACACAGAAGCGTGATTTTCAGTCGAATAACTTAATGAACTTTCATAATTCCACATTAAAATACCACAACTTTAAACGCATTCTTACCACATACCTCTAGATAGCAACAAAAGATAAAAGAGATAGAGACAAGTACACCGACGCCTGACTGGGTGAGGCTGCTCCCCCCAACTCGGAAGAGCCAATTGTATTTCTATATTCAATGATGCTTAGCCTCCCTACAATGGTAGTACAGATCTTTGGGGGGAAAAAACCCTCTGGGAAATCCATAGTTCAAGATCAAGGCCAAAATATAGGACTATTACAATGATCTTCCTTTTCAAACCAGGACTCAAAGAACAGATTGAGCTGCTGCTGCTCCCTGACTCCCCTTGCTGCCCCCTCTCAGCCTCTCCTTGCCTCCCTTCCCGCCCCTCTCTCCTCCCTCCCTTCAGCCCCCTCCCTGCCTCCCCTCTCCCTCCTCCCTCAGCCCCCTCCTTGCCTCCCTACCTCCGTCCCCTCAGCCCCCTTCCCACGCTCTCTACCCTCGCCCCCTTCCCCCTTACCCTCATCCCCCTCCCCTGCCTCCTTCCCCCGCCCCCTCAGCCCCTACCCCTGCCGCCTCAGCCCCTCTCTCAGCCCCCTCCTCCCCTGCCCCCTCAGCCCCTCTCTCAGCCCGCTCCTCTTCCGCCCCCTTCCCCCGCCTCTCTCAGCCCCTCTCTCAGCCCCTTCCTCCGTCCCCTACCTTCAGCCCTCTGCGTCTCTTCTCCCCTCCTCCCTCAACCCCTCTCCTTTCAGCCCTCTTCTAGCCTCTCTCTCAGCCTATTCTAGCCTCTCTCTCAGCCTCATCCTCTGCCTTCACCCTCTTCTCCAGCTTTTTTAGTCAGACGGAGGCCAACAGTGTTCGAGTCGGCCTTCCCACCCCGATTGACGATGGTCATTCCATAGTGACATTCAAGAACAAGCCAACCTATCCTGCCATAGTAGCTACACGTTACCCAACCTCAAAAAGGCTCCACCAAGTAGCATGCCATTCCTGCTACACACTGTTGGAACCGCTATCATCTCCCCATTCTTTTGAGTCCTGTTCCCCCCTTCATGTCATTCCTTACTAGATTCATTGCCTCATCATTAGGCTGAACATAGGAAAGGTCCATCCTTATCATCACCACTACCCATAGTCACATGAAAACTCGTTTCCTCCTCTTCGAAACCTCAAAACGCGAAACAGACGAAACGTTTCAAAATAGGACGAAATGCTCTCAACGAAACCTTTAATCAAAATAAACGCTTTTGCCCCGTTTTTTCTAGAATCCAAGGTGTTTATGTTTTGAATTTCCTTTTGGTATCTTGACTTATATTTCTCTTTGTTCACTCTAACTTAAATATAACATATCTTTTTGTCCCTATAAGGGTATATATTAAGTATAAATTCCAAACCTATCCATTTCGTCTGACAACACGAAACGAAACGAAACAAAACTTGTCGAAACAGCGAAACAGACGAGACGTTTCTTGTGACTATGCCACTACCCTCACATTGGTGCTCTCCATGTCAACCAATCACCTTCAGCCAATCCTCGCCCGTTTCCACCGGCCACGAAAACCGTCACATTCTCAAAAGATGAGTTGCAGCAACTCAGAAAAGATACAGAGTAGGAGAGCTCGACATCGCTCTTTGCTCGCATCCATGGGTCCCGCCCTTCCAGGTTACAGGCCAGGGGCTCGATGCTCACCGCTTTACCTGAAGACCTCGCAGGGCACCTCACAGATGTTCGTCTGCTGGGTCGATGTTTCTTTCAGGTTGTTTTTGATTCTCCGGATGCAACAGGTACAGTGCTTCAGGCCAATCCTTTGGCACTTAGGTCTAGGAGGATTTTCTTGACACCTTTCTCATTGGGTTTTGATCTTATGGAGGAGGATGGCCGGACATTTTCACTCTTCCTCAGATACCCTGGGCTCCCTCAAGTGTACCATCGACTCTTATCTTTCATTGGAGCCGCTTTCGAGACGATCACCGAGATCCCCCCCCTTCTTGGGATGCCTTCTTCGGCAACAAAGGCAATCAAGTCGGGCAGGGTACCACGTGTTAGGGTCGTTGTCTCTGACTCTAACATTACGGATGACCACATCATGCTCCAAATGGCTCATTCTTCAAACAGAGAGCCGAGATCGCTGGGAGACAAGATCAGTGTAGGATCTGCAGGACCCCTAGGCATTTTGCCAAAGATTGCCCAAGGAAGAGAAAAAAGAAAAGGCCTAAAAGATCCACGGGTGTAGTGCCTCATAGCACCACCTCGACTGGACCTACTTCACGATCTATTGCACGTCTTGACACTTCTCACGCTGCTGGACCTTCCACTTCTTCCCCAGGACCGTCAACTGATAGAAGCTTATCCGACTTGGAACAATCCCTTACATCCAGTTTGTGTTCCTGAATCATGAGAATTTCAATGGGGCCCCCAGTAACACCTGGATGAAGTTGGTTACGAATCAGCTGCTGCCTACGGCGGCGGTGAGGTACACCTCCGAGGCCCTGAACATTCCAACTGACAATCCTCATTGGCGAAAGGAAGATGCCGAAGAAAAACCCTACCCGACCTGGTAGCGGAGATATCCCTCTCCTCGGAAAGATTCCTCCTATCTAGAGGAGGGAAGTCAACTGGGAAAAGCACTCTCACACTTGCAAAAGGGGAAGCTCTATCCACGGTGATCTCAACAAGGTGCTCCCCATGGGTAGAGGATACAAACTCCTCATCTAACTCAAACTCTGCCATGTCTGTCAGAATTGCAAAAGAATTCCTAAATGATGCAACTGGTGCAGGTGTGCGGAGGATTCTTGCGGATGATGGAGTAGAAGCTATAATCCCCTTGTCTCAGTCAAGAGGTGAAGTGTGTGGAGCTAACGAAGGGAGCTGTTGATGGGCCTCGGCCAAAAAAGGGACACTAGCATGGATTATGGCACGGGTTTCGGCAATGAGTTGCTCCAAAGATGGAAGCTCCTTCACAGGAGCATCTGAGGGGACATGAGCAACCTCGTTCGCACAAGAAACTAGGACATGAATATCTCCTACCTGTAAGAGAGGGTCTGTGGTGCCATGAGAAGCCTCCTGAGGTGGAACTAGCTCAGCAACTCTGACTGGCACCAAACGGGGGACGACTGGAACATGTTGTGCTGATGGTCATGTTCGCACTGTAGAAGGAGGTCCAGGACGAGCATGATACGCAAATGGGATTTGTGCATGGCAGGAGCATTTTCGATAACATCTTCTCACTTTGGGAGGCTTCTGACTGGGCCATGCATAATGGCCATAGGCTTGCCATTCTAGAGTACCCTCACTCGCTTTGGATTCACAGATGCATGTATCAGAGGGGTGTCAGCTCTCTATAGATCAGCACATAGCCAGGTTTGCATTGGTGGAGTCAGTGGAGACAAGTATTACCAGATCGGTCCATCAGGGATGCCCTTTAGCCCCCTTTCTCTTTTTATTTGTGGCCGAAGCTATGAGCAATTACCTTAGAGCTCAAGCTGATATTATAGGGCTGAGTCTTCCGTTGAGACAAGAGGATGAGCTATTGGATAGTGAGTTGACAGATGATACAACTATTTTTTTGGACACCACACCACATACACTCACGTCATTCAGGAAAGCCTTGGATTTGTTTTACACTGCAGCAAGGGCTCATATTAATTAGAACAAATCCAATAGCTTTTGGATAAGTGATGAGGACACTCCAGATTGGGGGATTAACATAGGATTCAGTTGGATTCAGAGGGGTGTTTCCATCAGAAACCTAGGATGCCAGGTTGGGGTGGGCATCTCTCCAGCACTCCGTGTTGGAGAGCATCGGGAGGAAGCTCATTTTCTGGAGTTCTGCCAGACTTGACCTTGAATCCAGAGTAGTGGTTGTCAACCAGGTATTATTGGCTACTCCTTGGTGCGTTTGCTCATGTTGGTGCAAATTTAGAGGCAGCTCATGAGACCTATCAAGAACTTCCTTTGGAGTTGTTTAGATGGCACCTCAGATGTTGTAGCCAGGGTGGCTTGAGAGACCCTCAACCGGCCTTCGATAAACAAAAGGGCAGTGATCTTCTTCTACTCAGTCATAAACTTCATAAATAGCCACAATGCAAGCTTCAGTCACTTCAATCACTTAGCATAACTTAGAAACAAGCTTCAACAACAACAAAGGTGAGGCTAGAATGCCCCTGCTCAATGAAAATAGTACACAGTGCACCCACTGGCCCCAAATGCCTTGGTGCCCCTTACAGTATTTATTTAATGCTTCTGAATGGAAATGCTTTACAACAAGGGTTCAACCCTACACTGTTCCTCTCTGCAAATCCTCTACTTGTCTTCAAGGCATCTAATCCCAGTGCACCACAAGAATTCCCACTGGCAAGGCATACTCAGGCATTCGCTTATGATTCGCTTATGATCTGACACAACTTAGAGGCATTCAGGCATCCAAACCACTGGCAAACTAAGCTCAAGGCTATCACATGCATCGACACTGTCCTTAGGCCTTCCACAGAATCACCCTTGCCTTTGGGTGCTTCCTAGAACCTGTTGTAGTCCTGAAAGGACTACACGCGGGTGAGACATACAGTGTCACCAAGCGACTTCTAGATACCGTGAGCCTGTTTGTTGACAAGGGGGTGGAGGAACTACCCCCTCTTGAGCATCAGGCAATGCTCCAGACCTACGCTCTGCTGAGCTTGAAGGAGCTACTACCAAAGTCAACTCAAAGCACAACAACGGAGTGGACTACACCACTCTGAGTGAAATCTGCTAGTTCACTCGCCTCCAAAAACTTGAACCACACACACATGGCAATAATGGATCCTAGAAACATAGATCCCGGTACTCGATATCCTTTAAAACTTGCATCACCGCAAGCTGAATCGGTTCAGCCAATCTATGCTAGACTTGGATCCTTGTCTCATGGTTCAAATCAAAAACCAACAAGCATGTACTAAATAGATTTACTGCTCAAGCCATGCCGGGCAACAAGAGCATTCAAAACAGGCATGTGATACATGGATGTGCTGCTCTAGCCATGCCGGGCAACAAGAGCAATCCAACAGTAACAAGGACTACTTATTCTGCAATTTACCATTCAACCTAGAAGAGGAGACTCTCCATCTTCTGACTGATACAAAAATCAACAAAACTAGCAGGGAAGAACTATCCTACAAATTACCATGCAAAACTAGCAGGGAATAAACATCCTGCAAATAACAAAGCAGCCTAGAAAGAGGAGACTCTCCAATTTCTGGCTGTTACAATTATTCATACTAATATTACTGCTTTCTACCAAAGGAAAACAAATCTCCTAGCCCGTGTGGCTGTCCTTTTTCACTTCTTGTGCTCCCATAGGTTGTTTCCATTTACGATTGGGGCAATCTTTGGCCTGATGGCCCTCTTCTTTGCAGAGGAAACACTTTCCAGCTTCAAATAGGGCTTGCCGTTCCTCAAGAGACAATCTCTCTCTGGTATTGGGCTTACTATCAGGTCGCTGGTCCACATCAAATTTGGTTGTCTTGGCAAATTTCCTTTTCGTGAAAGAGTCATCCTGCTGCTTACGTTTGAATCCTGGAATCATCCCTTGCATGAGAGCATAGGCTGTAGTAGCATTCTCAATCAGCTGAGAGATGTTGGAGACCTTTGTCTTGGTGCAACAATCACGAAGCTCCTTTGGCAGCACACAACAATAATTTTCCACCTGTTCAGACAATGATACAGTCCTATACAAGCTAACTGGCAATAAGGCCTCCCATAACTTTTTGTTTTACTCTTCAAGATTCTTACAGTTTGTGGCATCCAACTTATGCCATGCTGTCATTATATCCACTTCAAAAGTGGTGGTGAGCCAAGCAGATGAGAAAACTTGCTTGAACTCAATCCAAGTGTTAGGGGCTTTACCCTGCAAAAGCAAATTGGTCCACCATTGGAGTGTGTTACCCTTCAAGAAGGTGGCTGCCTTTCGTACCTTGGAAGACTCTGTGAAATGACCACTGGAATAGGCAGCATCAAACTGTTGCACAAATGTCAGAGCCTTCAATCTGTCCTGCATCCCATTGAAGGTTTCAAATTTCACAGCTGCCCCTCCCTCCTTATAATCTTTCAGCTTACCTTTGGGAGTAAGATTATCATAAACTGGGGGCTGTAAATATGGTGGAGGCATCGTGGATCCCATATTCTACACCATATCACCTATGCCCATGGTGGGGTTGACCATTCCAGATCCCATTCCCTGCATCTGTGGCACACTCCAAGTGTTGCTTATCATTCCTGGCATCCCTGTCTGCATACCGGGCTGCATCCCTATGTTTGCATACATCATATTGACATTTGCAGGGGGCATTCCACCCTCCATATGCTGACTTACTATCCAAGGTGTAATGGCCAATCTGAGTCCACAAACATACAATTGAAGTGGATTCTTCCATCTAGAGTGAGTTCTCATCGTAGAAGCCTGCAAATTCTGCATTCCTGGCTGGAAACTACCGAAGTATGTACCAAGCATACTAAGCCCTTCGATGGGCTGTCCCACCATTGACTGAAAAACTGATCCTCCGCCAAAATATCATGGATGCTCCATGGGCTGAGGGAGGACTTGCTGTCCTTGATTAACTGAATGAAAAGTATTAACATTACCCGCTACAGGGGTGACTGTGGGCATCTCTGGTGACTGTCCATTGAAAGATACACGCCTCTGAGTCTTCTTATGCTTTGTCTGCTTCTTCTCAGCTGTCTTTTTGCTTCCAGGGGGAGCATTACTACCAGGAGAAGCTTGCTAATCTCCATGAAAGTCTGTTGTAGCTGTGACAGGGCTCCCACTACACTTTGCATTCATCACATGCATCCACACTGTCCTTAGGCCTTCCACAGGATCACCCTTGCCTTTGGGTGCTTCCTAGAACCTGTTGGAGTCCTAAAAGGACTGCACGCAACACGCATGCACTGCAAAACGCTACAAAGCAAGAAAGAACAAGGAAAAACCGAACCTGGAACCAACTCCCGCTGTCTGTGACAGAGGGGCGAGCTCCTTTCTCGCACCTATCCTCTGTCCAGGCTCCCCACAGGGTGCAGGTGTCTTCCAGCAATCAAGAGAAGAGAGAAATGAAGGTAGAGAGCAGAGGGTGAACAAGAAAGAACTGTAGAGGAAAGATGGTTCACAGATCTGCCCCGAAATGATTGCCTCAGGATCTATGCCTGAGTCCTCCTAAGAGAAGGTGCCAAAAGCAGCAGGGAAAGTTCCTCCTGCAGCCTACACTTGTCAAAAACAGCTCCAAAACAGCTCCAGAAGCCACCACGCAGCCAAAAACATGTGCACAAAGGTCCAGCACAGCAAAAGACAACCCTGGGCACCTGCTGGAGGCAACTGAACAGTCCATACGAAAATTTTCAGAAAGTTCAAAAATGACTTTTGGCACTTCCTAGAAGTGCATACTAGCCTTGGAACAGTCAAAACAAAGTTAAAACGGCTGAAAACAGGGTTGAAACAGCTCAAACAGCTCAAAAACTCCACAAGAACAACTGAAAACGTCCAACACCACTAGGAGAGTGAGGGGAGAGAGATGGAAGGTGGGGGAAGGGCATGCATACACATGCATGACAAATGGCATCTCCTCCTTGCCATTTACCCCTTCATTAAAGTCCTAACCCCCATACCAAGGACAACGTTGGTTATCATTGGGCCCAACTTTTAGACCCCTCTTTTAAAGCCTTTGCCTTGCCCCTAGGACCTAGTGGTGCACCTAGACTTTGCCCTTAGGAACTTCTAGGAAGTGTGCACTTCCTCTAGCCAGTCCCTCACGGCCAAACCATTACAACACTTAACCATGGTTAACCTTGGGTTAAGCGTAGGTTGAGTTACGAAGATACTTTACATCACTTTTCATGTCCTCATGACATTCTCCTTACAAGGAAAGGAGGTCTCAATATTATTGATCCGAACTTGCAGTGTATGGCCTTGCTCTACAAGTTTGTAGTGAGAGGATTGATGCCTGGACAGGAGCCTTGGAAGGATTTTTTCTTACACAGCATTCAGTCTTGTACACCTTCTCATGAGGGAGATTGGATGGACAGCTCGCGATGGATTTTTACTACATTCCATCTTAGATCTCCCTCTTCCCCCCTCATGGCTTCCATTCTGAAAGCTTAGGGCAGCTTCAGAGACACTCTTCAGAGATTTACACCCTCCTCTTGCGACAAAATAGACAAGCAGCCAGTCATGTGGAATGAATCTATATTGGATGAGCATGGCAAGTCACTAGGAGTGTCACATTATATGCAATGGTTCTAGATGGAAGAGGGGAATTGCTTCCACTGTAGGTGCCTGGAAGGCTTTTAGAAAGCTTCCAGAGGATCTTAGACTCTTATCAGTTGGCCATCTAAGAGGGAGTGCAGTCAGGATGCAGCACATAGAGGCATCCATACCAGAAGAGTGGATAGATACAGATGGCATGCCGATCACAGAGTCCACTTGGTTGGGATCTTTCACGGGGATGGGTGTTTCCTTACAGGTTATTGCCTTGCAGGATGCACATGAGGAGACCCTTGTCTTTGATGTTCAGACGGGAGGCAGACTTCTCAGATCTTCAGATGATATTCTTTTGGAGGTTGCCTTCCAGCCTATTAGGATGATAGGTTACATGGAGTGGGGCATGGACTCACAGTGGTATCTTGATCCTGACCTTGTTCTGTTGGCATTTGGGTCTTGGAGACTCCGGTTATATGGTGGTTCTCCCATCAGAGCAGCTACAGCCAGGAGAGATACTTTTTTCAAAGTTTGGAGAGGATCTCCGTTCTTCTCTGAGTCTTCTTCACAGTTGAGGTGGTATTTTCAGCCTCCACCTTGGATTTTTGTTAGCTCCTTTTGAGCTGTTTTTTCTCTCATGCATGACATGATGTACTCCCGCCGCATTTATGCTTGCTCTTGCGGCTTTCATTCATACTTAATGAAGTAATCTTTTTATTTATTTTTTAAACACTATGACTCAGATGAACATATCACCGAGAATCATCCAAGAAAGTAACCATTGGAAGCCCCTATCCCGGAACCAAGTGGAAAGCCACAAAAATAGTCCAGGTCCTCCTTATTATCCCTTAAACACATGAAACTCAGATTCTACCCATTAGGGTTAGTATAGCAACCTTAGACTCTGGAAATATAAATCTTTTCAACACAGGAAAAACCCTAATTGTCTTTTTTTTTTTTTATAAACCTTCAAGATCAACCAAAAGCAAAAAATGATTTTGAAACAAAAAGAAATAGCTCAACCATCCATCGCACCTTGTAGACTAAAGGTTGTCTGCTAAAGAGAGAAGGTGTTAGAGAGAGAGAACATCTAGAGAGAGAATGCATCTAGCAAGAGAAAATATCTAGAGAGAGAAAGGAAGGCATCTACAGAGAGAAAACGTCTTCTAGAGAGAGAAACGTCTAGAGAGAAGGCATCCAAAGAGAAGCCTCCAAGATTTGAGATTAATGGGAAGCAGTAGGTGTGGAAATTGAAAAAGGCATTATATGGGCTGAAACAGGCCCCAAGAACTTAGTATCATAGGACTGCTCAATTCCTCAGCACTATTGGACTCACTCAGAGTTGATCGGATGCCAACCTCTCACAATCACCACACCAATCGGAGAGAAAACCTGAAAATAAAGAAGCAGTTGGTCAGAATAGAATACCCCATTTTGATCAAGATTTATGCGCATTAGAGAGGCTGAAATAGGGTACCCAAGTCTGTAGCAAGAGGGTCAAGAGGTGGCATGAAAAATCAGCAAAGGATGGCTGGAAATAGTGCGATAAACCGAAGCGAGAGAGGCGGGAGGAATAGCTAATGTGCAGGAGCAGGCTGAGAGATAGGCGATGGAAGGCTGAGACATAGGCGATGGACAGCAGGAGAGGCTGAAGTGCATGGCTAGGAGCTCAAGCTCTGAATGAATCTCAGAAGAAGGCTGGCCCTTAATGTATAGAAGAGCTAGGGGAGAAAAAGAAAACTCAAAAGACAGAGTTAGAAATAGTTAAAAGATTAAGGAAAGCTTTGGGAAAAAGCCAAAAGAGGAAAGGTAGACTCAAAGAGAGAAGAGCCCAACAGATTTAGAAAGGACGAGGTCCTAGAGCTCAAGCTCTGAATGAATCCCAGAAGAAGGCTGGCCCTTAATGTATAGAAGAGCTAGGGGAGAAAACGAAAACTCAAAAGCTAGAGTTAGAAAGAGTTAAAAGATTAAGGAAAGCTTTGGGAAAAAGCCAAAAGAGAAAAGGTAGACTCAAAGACAGAAGAGCCAAACAGATTTAGAAAAGGACGAGGTCCTATTGGGTATAATGATTAATTAAGATAGGAGTTATTAAATGTGAAAATAGGACTGAACGAGTCCTCACAGACATATTCGGAATAGGATATATAAATTTCTAATGCAAGCAGATCGCGAAGGAGTGGTTTGTAAGAGAATTGCCTATAGAAATGATCACCCATTTGAGGCACTAGCTGTATTTCTCTCAAATAACCAAGACCAATCAGAAAAGCTTGCTTGGCAACTTTGCAGCTTGAAAAGGATGCCTTGTTATGGTAGTCTGTTTGCCAAACCCAAAAGCAACCTGTTAGAGATTGAAAAGAATTTGTTGAATTGCTCAAAGTAACCTTTTGGCACCGTTGAGATGCAGGGAAACCTTAATTTTAGATGAGAAAGGTTGAGGAAATATGAGAAATAAATTGTGACGGAGTTTACGCCTCACTTTTGGAAACTTTCCTTAGAACTTGGAGAAAGGAGTGAGGAAGATAAGCTTGGTAAGTACACAATGAGTCTCAGGCCCAGCATCCATTATGAGCTTGAAATGTTTGCTCCAACCAAGTTGAGTGAGCTATCAAGCTTGCTGAATTGTGGAGAGAGGAACCATCAACGATTTAGACTTTCCATCACATGAGACGGGAAATTACTACCTTTGTTCAACAATGTGTAGTTTGTCAAAAGATAAAGTGATTTGGATAAGATACCAGCCTTCCTCAAGCCTTCCCTATCCTTCTAAGAGATGGGAGCATTTCACCATGGACTTTGTGTCGGCATTCTCAAAGAGTGGCGGATATGATCAAATTTTCGCTGTGGTAGACAGATTAAGCAAGCACATTTCATTCCTTGTAGAAAGGACATTACAGCACTACAAATTGCTAAGCTTCGTGAGAGATCCTCAGACTGGAAAAAATCAGGTTACCTACAGGCTGATGTTATCAGATGCATGGAGAATCAAGGACACTTTTAGTGTCAGGAGTTTGAAAGCTTGCAAAGGACCACCAGTTGGAATAGCCTCGTCACCTCTCCACCTGTGAGCCTCCATATGAGGAGTGCATCGGGGGGGTGGACCATAGAATGATAGGATGGGACATGGGGCTGCCACATGGGCAAGTACCTGGCAGAGGAGATCCACCATGGAGGGCAGATCTGGCAGAGAAGGTTCCAGATGCTGTCCATGCTTGGAGAGGATAGACTGCACAGGGAAACCCAGCAAGCAAGGCAGTGATGACATCATCATCTGTACAGAATGCCACATCAGCACATACGGACTGTTCTAGAGCAGTTCCAGAGGCTAGAATTGACCTGAACAGAGGCGGATCTGTAGCAGACAGAAAGGACAGAAATCGCGGGCGGGTGTTTTGGAGGGCCTATGCCAGGCAGGGTCAGCCAAAGACCTGGAAGTGTGCCCCGGGGGGGGGGGGGGGGGGGGGCGGGGCTGTTGTCAGCCAGAATGCCCCCCTGCTGGTCGGTTTTTTGGTAGGGGATCAGCCCTTATAAAGGGGCCATTTGGGGCCTATTTCTTCATCACTTGGAGCAGCCAATCCACAAGCAGATAGGAGCAGCAGTTAGGGATTCCTTGGGCTATTTCCAGGAGGTGATGGAGACCTAGAGGAACTGCAAACTAAGGTTGGGGTGCTGCCCACCTAGGCTGGCTTTCCGGACAGCAAGGTGGAAGGGATCTTTGGACAAAGAGTCTACAAAAGCTCAAAGGAGCACGCTGGGCTCAGAGATCCAGAAGTGCCAGGCATATAGTCAGAGAACATTTTGGTATTGTATTGTGTCCAGTTTGTGGACGGACGTCAATAAAATGACATTTAAAAAAATTAACAAAAATAGAAAGTCAGACCAGTCACCAAGGAACATCATGTTCTTGGGTTCCAATTGCTGTTCCACGATATTACCTAATACTAGGGCTGCTGTGGCAGTCAAGAGTTGCTTTCAAGCTTGCTGGCATCCTTTTGACTACAAGATGCTGGCTATATTATGCTGTTTTCATGATGGCAAGCCTGGCTGCAAATGATCAGTGGAGGCTCTCATTATGAGGACACTTTGCACTGGCCACTAATGTGTGTCCCAAATTTTCAGAGTGAGGCTACATTTAAATATGAGAGCATCCAGGTACTAGACCCAGCATCCAATCTGTTAGTAATCCCATCATTCAATGCACATCCTTTTGCTTGCCGGTTTCAGTCAACCAGCTGGCTGATGGGCCATTGTAGGAGGCATTTCTTCTCCTCGTGCCAAGTGACATCCCTCCTAGCAAGAATCTGCTTCCATGCACATCACAGACTTAGATGTTATAACATGGCAAAGTCTACTCACTGAAGAAAGATTTGTCCACTCTTGGAAAACCTTATGATTATGTATATTAGGATACAGACATTTCAACTGTCACAACAACAGATTCAGGTTCAGTCCTAGTCTTCTCATTCAGCTTAAAAGCTATAGGAACGTGCTTCTTCCCGACTTCAGCATGGTCACACAAAAATTCTTGAAAATAATAGAATTACAATGCTTAGTGGAAAAAACTACAAATTTTCTACAAAGAAGAGTAGGGGCTGAAATCTAAGGTAAAAGGATTTCATGAACGTGAAAAAGACAATGAAAGCACACCATGGAATTTACTAAGATGGCTTTGGGGTGTGGGTGGAGACAATCAAAAAGCAGAAACCATTTTGTACCTCATCCGTGTTATACATTGCCAATCCCACTCCACCTGCACCTTCAAAATTGAAAACTTCTTGCTCGACAGGTTCGCCATCCTTTGGCACTGGTAAAAATTAATAACACAGAAATTACATAAATCTCTAGCAAACACCTGAAGTATGCAATAATTTAAAGATATTCACATTTCATATTTCCTTGAAATGCCACTTTCCACCAAAGAAAAGGTCCATTGTAAACCATGACTAAAAGAAAGAAGGCACTGCAAATGGTACACTCAACACTTGCCAAGCTACTGGCATTTCAGAAAATTAATTTCTTAAGTTGTAATATTTATTACCTTGAGAGAAGCAATTAAATAGACCTCTTGCTATTTGTCATGGACATCCTTTTCCAATGAGTTTTACAGACTTTCCAAGCACAAAAAAGCAGCAAATGCGGTTGCCAAGCAACAGCAGTAGCCCATACAGGCTGCTACGTCAGCTATGGGGCAGCAAGCTGCAAAAATTTAGGTGCCACATCAGCCACACTACAGACAACATCCATCTACTCATTCGGAGGACAGCAGGAGGGTTGCAGGGTGGGGCATCAGCCTATAAACGAGCTACCCATTCCTCCATCCCAAGCATCAGTACAGCCTTCAACAAGAAACCCCAGCAAGAGGTCATAATTCTGTAAGGAGAGAAGAGGAGGGTCAAGGCCCAGCCTTGCAACTCCATCTCCAAGGAGGCCCACCATCTTTGATGGTGTAATCGGCTTTCACTATAGTTTCACAATTCACCCCTTTGGCCCAAACTCTATGGAAGGACACAAAGGGGGGACAATCGCACCACATCCTTGTGTACTCTTTGAACACTTACTTGGCACACTAGCACTAGTCTCTTTCACTTCAGCAAGTCATTACATTCCTGCACTTGGTCAGCATGTGTATCACTTGGAAGATAGCCCGCATGCATGCTACGTTGCTATCCAAGCAATTTAGATCCAGGTCTACGTGACCACGTCCAGCCTGTAAGAGCCACCTTAAATGAGAAGCAGGTTTAGAAAAATAGTTAAGGCTCCCCCTTTCCTCCCCCCCTGACCCGATTTGAATAGATTTTAGCCCATTCTGTACAAGCACTAGTAGAAAGCTCCCGATATAACACAACTAGCATTGGATCCCATTCTGTGCAAGAAAACAGCAGATTTGGACCAGCTATTAGATGTGTTTGGACAGCCAATGACCCTGCGCCACGACCCCAAATTGTCAACGGGGCACCAAAATCATAGTTTTACCTCATCATCAATTTCAGCATCCCTACTTCAATGTTTTTCTTTACAATGATAAGAGGAGCAACCGTTTAGTGTAGATGTGGAAGCAAGACACCCACAGTGATTCTAAGCTTCTCCCAGTCTGTTTTCCTTCCCTTGATTATTGTTGGAGACCCCAGATTCAAACCCTCCCATCCCCCACGAGTCACTACATTTTGATGGCATCTCAAAGAGCCCCTAGCGTTTTATCACCAATTTAAGACATCGCTACACTACCAATCCCAATGCTTCCACCACACGTGGTTCTCATGGTAACCATGATGACAGTGATGCAATCCGTGGTATAGCCCATGATATAGTACATGGTATGGCTACGATTAAAGCAAAAATTCCATCAATCAAACACACAAGAGCTGTTGCAGGATCGTTGGGGGCTTGGGGGAAAGTGCACAAGATAGTTAACTGTACACACTGTCATATTGAACATAAGTGGAATATAGACATTAACACTTTAGGGTTAGGGTTTGATTCTATGCCTTTATGATATGGTGCAATTTACACCATCCTTAACGACCTGCAACACATGAAATATCATATCTTGTTTGAATGTCATGACTATCCCATTGTTAATTACCCAGGGGTACAAAGAAGTCAAAAGGACCTTCTGTTGGGCTAAGCTAAAGGTTGGTGTAAGCTATATGTTCGAAATTGTCAACAGTGCCAAGTCAACAAAGCTGATCACTTGCGACCTGGTGGCCGGTTGGAGATACCTAAACAGAAATGGTAGAGAAGTTCCATGAACTTTGTGGTAGGATTACCACGAACCTCTCGAGGACATGATGCAGTTGCGTGATCATGGATCGACTTACCGATTGCCATAGTTCATAGGAGAACATTTCAGCCACTCAACTTGCCCACCTATTCATGGAAATGTTGTTTACCTCTCTGGCCTAACGCTCGAAAGTTCTTAGTGACAAAGATGCTATGCATTTCTAGAGAGCACTGTTCACAAAATTGACTCTCAAGTGAGCATAAGGTTGGTTATTTTTTCTTAGTCCTTTGTACCCTTACTAGCCGGCCAACTATGGATCATGTGAGGCATGCAATCGAACTAAGGACATCATGTCCTTTTTATTGAAGGCATTGATGAACGTGCTCTCTACTCTTGGACATGCTCAATCATTCCTCCAAACTGTTGTAAATTATCACTCCATCTCATAGTCATTAGACCAATGAGCGGCTCGCACAGTTGGCACTATCTCTTTGAGGGTGTGTCTTAGCTGTGAATTCCTGGGCATGCAAGAATGTTCCTATGCCGTCAAAGTATGGATGATTCCTATTTTGTATGAGGACCACTCTGATGGCATAATCAATGGTATCAGCTTTGAAGTTCAAGGGCTGGTTCCACGCTTTAACTTTGTAGAGGCCCAATATCAAAGAGAAGCAGCTGACCCTGGCATTGAATTGTTTCCACAAAAGATTTTTTTTTCCCCAAATGAAAGACTCCTATAAAGTATGAAAGACCCTCCCAAAGATACCTCAAGGGAGGAAAAACATGCAGTACAATAAATTCACCCTAGATGGGTCAAAGTAAACCCCTAATCATAGCAATAAAGCAACCATAGTTGAGGCTGGAAGTGCCATCTCAACCCACTAGGTGATTTAGAGAAAAAAGGGGAGCCCCTCCATTCCCTAAGAAACACCACCCTCCTAGAGGAGGCTGCGTGTGGAGACCCCTGCATCCTCACCATATGGCCATCAAGATATGTACTATGTTTATCTAGATAATGGGAGAGGGATGAACCTTGGAGCTGTCCAAACTCTCTATGCATCTAGACCTCCATATATGCCATGCTGAAATGCTCGCCAAAATCTCCCAAGATGTATCAACTCATCCATGTGCAGATCTGTAAGGAAGTATCGGAGCATCATCCAAGGAACATGCCTCAACTACCTGCCATAAAACCCGTAAAGCCAAGAGATCAGCCAAGCTACTGATCCCCAAGTAATATAGAGAAATAGAGTGTGTAAAGATACTCAGTCGCCTAGCAATCCATTTCCACATAATCTGTGCCTGCCTGCAGTCCAATAGACAATGTTGGATGGGCTCCATAGTAGAAAGGCAGCGAGCACAAGTGGAATCTGCACCAAATCTCGACCTCCACTGTTCAAAGAATTCTCCAGCAAACTTGTGTGCAATCCATTCCAAGAGGGTTACGATCATGGCAAAAGACATGTAGCTGGCAAGGCAGATTAGAGAAGAGGTAAATACTTGATTGGGACCCCTCCATAAATCCAAAGTCTCCAAGAGCCCAAGGGAATGAGACTGGGTTAGGGTCTAGGTACCATCCTGAATCCAAGAAGCTCTGCTCCACATGACCTACAACTTTGACAGGCTGAAAAGGAAAATGCACAAGTATAGCATCTGAAAAACTCGATAGCCTACCCCCAGAATGAACGTCCAAGACCAAGTCATCCTTATCTGAACGTGAAAGTCCTATGACTTGAAGAGAGATTCTCCATCTAGACCACTGCATGTATGAAGAAGAACCCAAGGGTCTACCATGCTCATCAAGTGGTCTACCATGCTCATCAAGTATGTTGTCATTCCACATGACAAGTTGCATATCAATCTCTCCTGAGAGGTTGGGGACACTCTCCGGAGAGTACTCTTGAAGCTGGCCCAAGTTTTCAAGATGGCAGCCATAAGAGGGGAGGAGGGGTCTTGAGATGGGCTGAAGTAAATATCCACCTGTTGCTATCCATCCAATCTCCACCTGTGGAGGGAGAACAAGACTGTATACAACAAATGAAAAAGTCCTTCCAAGGTTCCTGCCCTGCATAAGATCCCTAACCACCATCTTGCATAAAAGAGCTCTGCTCTACAGGTCTAGGTCTATAATATTAAGTCCTCCTTTCAAAGTGGGAAGAATGAGAGTTTCCTAATCCACCCTGGCTTTGGTGTCTGCCAAACGATCCAGACCACTCCAAAGAAAATTCCTTGTTGACCTTATGGGCTGAGTAATGCAGTCCTTAAAAGGACACCAACAAGAGCATACGAACCAAGCCGTGGCCAGCAATACTTGGTTGACCACCACCACCCTGAAAGCAAGGTCAAGTTTAGCTGGACTCCAAAAAAGGAGTTTCCTCCAAATACTCTTCAACACAGGGGCAAATTGTTGTTAGGGAGAGATGCCCAAACTGACCTGGCGGGACAAATATTTGGTAGAAACACCCCGTTGGATCCAAGTGAATCCAAAACCACTCTCCCAATCCGGAGTATCCTGGTCGCTGATCCAGACACTATTGGATTTATTCCAATCAATATGCTGCCAAACAGAACAGATCCAAGGCTTCCATCTCAAAGGTAGTCACAGCCCAACAATATCTACATAAGCTCTCAAAAATAAATTCATCGCTTCAGCCACAAATAAGTAGAGGAAAGAAATCCCTGATGGACTAATCTAGAAATCTGAAACCTCTCTCCCTTTACACCTCTAATAAGTACTTGTCTGTGAGCTGATTTGTACAGGGAGGAGACCTCCCTAATCCATGCATTTGAGAATCCAAACCGTAGGAGGGTACCCTCCAAAAAACCCCAATCTACTCTATTATAAGCTTTCAAAATCCAGAAGTAGAATGGCAAGCCTTTGGCCACTGTGCATAGCCCACTGAGAGAAGCTGCCCAGAACGAGAAAATGTTATCAAATATACTTCTGCCATGCACAAAATCTGTTTGCGTATCATGGATAAGATCTGGAAGAAAGGGCTGAAAATGCAAACTAATGGCTTTGGCCAAAATCTTGTAACAAGCTCCAAAAGAGTGATGGGCCCAGTTGGCCATTTCAGAGGGCCCTTGGAGCCTATATGAGGAGAAGCCTTGAGCCTCACAATTCATCCAGCATTGTAGCTTCCAGCAGAGCAGAAAGGAGCAGCAGAGCACCATCCTTGGGCCTACATCTAGGGGTGAAGGAGTGCAAGTGTTGCTGCAGATTTAGATCAAGAGTGAGGGTGAGACCTAGGCTATCCTATAGGCAGGCAAGGTGCTGAGATCGGGACGGAGAGTCTACATACGCTCGAGGTGGAGCACGCGGGCTCAAGTTCTAGAGATATCCAGCAGATAGTAGAAGTACGTGGCGGTAAGATCAAAGGACCACACTCTGGTGGGACTTCGGGTCTATCTCTTTTGTATTGTGTCCATAGCTTTAAACGGAAATGTAATCTTTTGGTGGTTTCTATATCTAGCTGGATCCTTGTCTATTGATGAGTCTGCACATCTATTTGAAGCACATAAGTTTAAGAAGTTTGTAATTCCACTCCCCACTCACACTATGGGAGCTCCTGGGCTATTCTATCAGTCTTCCGCTGTGCGTACCCTCTGTTGGTCGATTTCTAACATTGGCATCGAGTGTCGAATAGTTCTTAAACTTGACAAGGTATCTATGGATGTCCTTCCCTCTGGGCCCTTTCATTTCTATGTGGTAAACAATCTATTCTGGTTGAAGGATCTCCTCCATCTCTTCCACCTCTAGTGACTTTTCTTGTACTAGTTCCGTGGGCTTTGGTCCTTGGTACTTCTTGTGAAAACTCACATGAAAAAATTTTCCGAGTCTCGGGTAATTCTAGTCGATACGCGATTTCAGTAACTCAAAAAGGCCCATAATGTCTAGGAGCCAACTTTGGGTATACTTTTTCCTTCCTTGTCATCTTTCTTAAACGTGCTTTTTCAAACTTAAGTAACATCCAGTCTCCTTCTTGGAGATTCATATCTCTCCTATGCTTATATGCAGCCTTTGTTTGCTTCTGTTGAGATCTTTCAATTGCTATCCGAAAAGATTGTGTCCAAGTCTCGAACATACTGATCAGTTGCAAATATCTCGCCCTTTGTTCTGAGGATAGGTGGCAAAATCACCTTTCCATAAATGACTTCGAATGGGGATTTTCCTGTGGAGCTGTGTATAGTATGATTATATGTAAATTCCACAAGAGGAAGATACCTTTCCCATTCGGCTTTCTATACGAACACATAACACTTTAGAAGATCTAATACCGTAGAATTGGTATTTTCACTTTGTCCGTCCATCTGAGGGTGAAAAGAAGATGAGAAATCTAACTTCGTACCCATGTTATCAAACAATGCTCGCAAAAATAAACTAGTCATCTGAGGGTCTCGATCACTGACAATCGACTTAGGGATCCCATGATGCTTGAAGATCTATGATAGAAACAATCTTTCCATGTGATCTGCCTTAATGGATTTTCTTACTGGAATGAAGTGGGCCTACTTACTGAACCTGTCAATTATGGTCCATATCCCATAATTCATATATCTAGATTTGGGAAGATCAAAGATGAAGTCCATAGCAATATATTCCCATGGTCCCTGTGATATGGGCAATGGCATAAGAAGTCCTGGGGTCTTGTGCCGATCATACTTCACTTTTGGCACGTGAGACATTTCGTCACAAACTTGTGTATATCCTTTTGTATTCCTGGCCAAGAAAAATATCTTTCAATGGCTTGCGTAGTAGTAGAAGAGATACCTCGATGCCCTGCATAAGGAGTGGCATGAGATTCTTCCAATACTTTTGCTCTCATATCTTGAGTCACACAAAGGTGATCATCCTTCATGAGGAAACCATCTTTCAAGAGTATTGACTAGATGATTGCCCTTGCTCAATATTCCTCATAATTTCTCCAAAATCTGGATCTTGAAGATAGAGTTCTTTCATAGCCTCGAGGTCCCTGTGATGAGCTACGGTAACATTGTTCACGGGGCCTTCTAGATAATATATATGCTACCCTATTCCTAGCTCCTCGAGTATAAAACAATCTGAAAATGGAACATGGACAAGAAATTTGCCCACTTCATCTGCTTTTCAAAAATCTTTATCTGGGTCAAGAAATACCTGAGATTCTGATGGTTGGTCTTGACTGTAAAGTCAGCTCCAAGAACATAATTCTTCCAGATGATTAAAGCATGAATGACCGCCGCTAGCATCTCTTTTTTGTACACACCCATAAATCTTTTTGCGTCACGCAGCCTCCTGCTCTCATAAGCTATCACTCGACCATCCTAATGAAGGGCAGCTCCTACACACTCCACATGAATCACAATCTACATCAAACTGCTTGTGTAGAGGCTAAATCTGTTTGCAAAGCTTCTTTCCTTGCATAGTATGACCCAATTATACCACGATAGAACCCTCAAACATTTCACAAAGAGCATTACTTCCATCAACCCACCTCCGCGCCTTGTACTTTTGAAATAAGCACCTCGAGCTCTATAATGAGACTTCTTGTTGGAAAGGTCACCTCCCCCTCTGTAAGCCCCCAAAGGAGGAGAGCGTGGGGCAGGTGTGCAAGGTGCGCTAGGGTCCGGACAAGGGCTGAGCAGAGCCGGATCAGTAGCAGCATGGAGTCGCACTGTTGCAGTAGGTATTGGGCAGGTCTATGGCCTGCAAACAGGGCTGGCAGGTGGCAGGGTAAGCAGTCCTAAGGAGCTGGGCCCTGCATGGAACAAAGGGCTGGCAAAAGGGCCCATCCAGCCAGTAAACCATCTGGTCGGTTGGTTAGTGCCGAACTAGGGCTGGCTGGTCGGTTGGTTCTAGAGGGCCTTGTGCCCTATATAAGGAGGGCCTTTGTGCCCTCATAACTCATCACTTGGAGCAGCAATTCAGGGAGCAGAAAGAGCAGCAGAACAGCCACCTGTGGGCCTATCAGGAGGATTCAAGTGGGCTGTAGAGCTGCAGACCTGGCTCAGAGTGCTGCCCACCTAGGCTCGAGGTGGAAGGGATCTAGACGGATAGTCTATAGACGAAGGTGGAAGGGATCTCGACGGATAGTCTATAGACACTCGAGGTGGAGCACGCAGGCCCGAGTCTAGAGATAACTGGTAGATAGGAGACGGACCTTGTGGTAAGATCAGAGGACCACACCGTTGGTGGGACTCCGGATCTATCTCTTTTGTACTGTGTCCATAGCTTTGGACGGAAATATATTATTTTGGTGGTTTCTCTATCTAGCTGGTTCATTGTCTATTGATGAGTCTGCACATCTATTTCATGCACATAAGTTAAGAAGTTTGTGATTCCACATCCCACACACACACTGTGTGAGCTCCTAGGCATTACTATCAGTCTTCCTCTGTGCGTACCCTTTGTTGGGTCATTTCTAACACTTCTCCACCCCTTGGACACACCAAACATTCAACAAACCATATTGCTATAGGAACCATGGACTGTTCCCACATCACGATGCAATTCTGGCGGGGTGGCAAATTAAACACAAAAGACATAAATTTGATTACAATTAAAATTTTGAAAACGTGACGACCAAACAAACCATGTAATAAATAATGTGTGATTCACCCCATCCATCGACCATGGCTTCAATGAACACTTTCATGATGACTTTATATAGCTATAAATCCTCATCGTTTGTGAAAGGCTTTCTCAAAATCTTCACCATGTTGTCCAATGCTTTCCAAACACGTACTCTCAGGGTTCACACATGAGGATCAGCTTCCAAATTAGTGGTACAACTACATAACCCTTTCCAATAATTCCAATGCATATTTAATCGATTTTTTCCATGATTGGACAAAAAGCTTTGTGCCTTTGAGTCTCCCATGGACACTTTGTTTGGAAGATTTCTTGATTTTCCTATGAGTTTTGTGTCTTTGGATAGCTTTACATTCCCTCCGTGTAGCCCCATGCTCAAGAGAAGAGCTTCGAGCCTTGCTATACATGATGCGGCCTTCTCTTTTGGTTTCATGTTCCATACGGCAAGTATAGCAACTTAGCAATGAGCTGCATCTCGGCATGCAACACAAAAAATGCACTCTTTGTAATGTGATGTATAAAATTGGATCTCATTTCTTATCAATTTCATCTCTATTGGGTGCAACATCTTGATTGCAGCTCATTACTCCATTGCTCCAATATATCTGTTTATTAGCATCTTCATCTTCAATATCATTCATCACATCTTTTGACGTCCCAAAGTAATTTTGTCTTTTTATTTTCCCTTTTCCTCTACGTTGTCCTATGCTCGTGTCATTACTCACTTGGTGTTGTTGTAAGTCCATACTGAAAAGGCATAGATACGTCGCATTTGCACTCAATTCCATTCCAAACATACATTTCAATGTTTAAAAGTCTCCTATTATGTGCCATTCAGTATATCGTGGCCCCTTTTAATCTGTCCAAGTTATCATCTATGCGAGAGATCGAAAACCTATTCTTGACCGTGATTTTATTAAGACATTCTATTTTTGGATTTCGAGAAAGCCTATGCTCTATAATCCACACACATACAATAGGAGCCATCCTTCTTTTAAACTAGAAGCATGGGTGAACACAAGGGTGACGAACTGGGTCTGATGAGTCCCTTAGAAAGTGTGTCATGATTTCTTCGGTCTGTGCTACACTCACGCAATAAAGTGGTCGATTTAGAGGCTCACTTCTTGGAAGCTCTATGACATGATCTTCCGGTCGCTCAGGAGAAAGCTCTCTTGGAAGAGAATCTAGAAAACAATCTGTGAAAGAATCAAGAAACTGAAATTTTTCTCTCTCGATAGGATTCACTTCCCTCTCTCTCTCATACGAAAACAAAGTACACAAAAATAGCTGATTTTATTGACTTAGCAATAGAAAAATTAGATACAACTGGGATTGTCTCACCTCTTCCTTAGGCCAAAAGTTTATGCTCTCTGTTTTTGTGCATGAAACTAAGTGTTCTTGCCTTGGTGTCCAAATTTACTTCCTTTTTATGTAACCGTCGCATACCCAAAATGACATCATGATGTTTGAGGGGTGAAACATAGAACTCCTCCTGGTCCACATAGTCCTGAATATGAAGTATGACTTTTCCAATCAACAAAGTAACTTTAACTGGTTTTCCTTCAAAAACATGTTATGCATCTAGAGCTGGTCCCAACTCTTCTGTCTTGATTCCTAGCCTCAAAGCTAGGCCTTCTAAGATGAAATTATATGTAGCTCCTAGATCGAATAAGATCAAGGCTACTTTATCCCATGAGAGGCAAAGTTCTCGAGCTTCTAGATCAGTAGCTCTTCCCATCATATCAGGGATTTCTCCCGCCAAAGGCTTTGACGGTTCTTTTGGCGTTTTTTGCTCCCTCAAACCTGGACGCTTTTCGGGGCACAGGGCAACAAAATGACCACCTTTTCCACAATGGAAACACTTTCCCTCCTTTGGGAAGGCCTCTATTTGCTCGGAGGTATGCTGAAAAGAACTTATGATTGTAAGTCTCAACCGTATCCGTAGCTGTCATGGGTGCTCCATCTACCACTAAAAGAGCTCCCCACCATGCTCTGGCATTGCTTGTAAGATGGAGACTTACAATCTTCAATTTTCACTTCTCATTATAATTTCTTGTCTGGAAAGCTATGTCGAACTGTCAGATGAACGCCAAAGCTTTCTCACTTCTCCTGTACTTTCCATCAAAAGTAGAAAATTTGGCAGACTTGCCTCCTCCTTTGAATTCCATTCATCTTGATCTGGTCTTCCTCCTTTTGCACCCAGAAGATGGATGCTCTCGGGATGAAGAGGAAGAAGAAGAAGAAGAAGAAGAGGAACTTGAAGAAGATGGGCTAGAGCTGGGAAATCTCTGTCGATGCTTTTTTCTTCGTCTTCCATGAGGCTTTGGACTCCTCTCCTCTTTTCCTCGAATCTGGATACCTTTGAGCTGAAGAACTTCGGCAACGCTTTCTTGAGGCATGATGCTGCCTATGGGGATTCTTTAGAAACTGAGGGAGACATTCGATCAATTCCTTCTCTGTGGGAAGGTGGAACATGCTGAGACATCATCTCCTCAAACAAGTGCTGAAATCACGGTATCTTTCTCCGGGACTGAAACTCCTTGATTCTTCCCTTCCTGAATTCTTCATCTAGATCTTCATTAGGTGCAATAGGGTCTCTTACTAGACTGTCTTGTAGCTGAGCTGCCTCGTTCTGAAACCATGATGTGGGAGATGGAAAATTGAACCCATTGAATCAAACTTTGATGGGCCTAAAGCAATCAACTACAAAACCCCTACTCCTTCCAAGGAGGTAAACGCTTATGGGTGAAGACCCGATGCGCAATGAAGTATGGATGGGAGTGGCTCTTGGTTGTATGGTTCAACCACTAAGCCAAAATGCTGAAAAAAATATAGACGCTTATGCCTGATGTGTGCTTCAAGCTCACTGCTATCCCACGCCGCTACCCTGCGCCTGACTGAAGTCTCTACTGAGATCTCTTACAAGGAAAGTAGCAAAACCGCGCTCTGATACCACTGAAACCTTTACCAATACCAAGGTCAGCCTTCTGGAGCAAATTGTTGAAACTCTAGGGTACCCATTGACTGGAAACCCTAATCGCAGCAGATTTAGGCGGCAGGAACAGAAATCACAACAGAATCTCTCTCTATGGACACTCACACGTGCCATCGTTGCAAGATTATGAAGCTGGAACAATCACAATTTGGTTCGGAAGGAGAGGACACAATTCGCAGCAATAGAAAGAGCTCTGAGAGGGGGAGAGAGAGAACAAAACACAGCACTACGGCCCAGAAATAAGGGCTGGACCTCCTCCAAGGTCTTTATTGCAATAGAAAATACTTTGTACAACTGGCTCTGAGAAGAGCATGAAGCTGAGTACAATTCTGAATACATCTTGTAGACCTGGGGCCTTTCTTTTATAGACTAGGCCTAGCAAAAAGCTAGGGCATGCTTTCTAAAAGGTACTTTCACATAAAAGCCAAGCTTTTAGGCTTTTCTTCCTAAATTGGAGGCTTTTAGGCTTTTAGTCTTGTGGCCCCTCTTTTTAAAGAGGCCCCCTTGTCCTTGCTTTAGAGCCTTATGGGACCTTCTTTTTGTGCTTTCCCCAATCTTGGGTCCTTTTTGCACTCTCTTGGATCCTGCATATTAACAAGTTCCAACACTTTAACCCATTAGAGGTTAGCGAAATGCATGCATTCCTAGTTCTTGGACTAATCCTAGTCCCTTGTGGGCGTTCCCACAGTTCTCTTTTACCAATGCAAAGCAAAAGTAAAACAATAAAACTTATTCTTAGTTAACCAAAGTCAACATTCTTTTACCATACTTTATTTCTTGAGAGAAGTACCAAATGGTAACAGAGGAGGGCTGAGAGGAGCTGAGAATTGATGTTGTCACAACCCGAACTGAGCAAGCACGTTCAGAATCGCATTTTGGAGCAGCACTTCTTGCAATTTGAATATCGTTTTGGAGCAGCAACAAACCTGGACCAGATCTGCGTTTTGATATATCTTTAACTGAGGCAATCGGTCCACAATTAAAGGCAGCTGAAGTCTGGAAAAATGAATTTCTTTGGCAGCCTCCTGGAAAAACGAATTCCCTTGGCAGCGCCTAGAAAAAAGAATTTCGGAAAAAAGAATTTCTTTGGCAGCTCTTGATAAAACAAATTTCTTTGGCAGCTCCTGGAAAAAACAACTTTCTCAGCTTCTTTGGTGGCAGGTCTTGGAAAAACGAATTTTTATTTGGCAGCTCCTAGAAAAACGAAATTCTCAACTTCTTTGGCAATTCTTGGAGTAAGTGACGAAGAGAATGAGGCATGAAGGCTGAGAGGATGAGGAAGGCTCGGAGAGAGGGAATCTAATCTAGGAAGGAAGGGCAAGAAGGATCACAACGGGGAGCAAGCTGCAGCTCCTTCTCATATGTTTTGCTTCTACAAAGGATTTTGGGGATTGAGACCAATTATGACGCTCAAGGGTTTCCACAAAAGACCTATATTTCTTTGCATTGAAATTCTACTGTCAAAAGCCATAGGACTTGTTCAAAATTTTGCCGACTTGGGATCCCTAGAAAGCACCCACATGTCACCAAAAAAGGCCAACAGACTTCTGTCAATAATGTCCATGAAAATATGAGCTTCATCTTGTTGAATGCCGCAGGTGCAATTGTGATTGATGACAAACTCAAAGCAAGGGCCTCTCCATGTAAGGTTGTTCTTGTGAGTGTTTAGCTCATGTAGGTCGATTTGATGATACCCACTCTTTAGATTGGCCTTTGAAAACGTATAAGGTCTATTGAAAGACCCAAAGATGTGGATTTGGAATACTGGACATGGACTCTTTATTGTGATCTTGTTCAGCGCATGGTATACACACACATCTAGGTTGTTCTATATTGAGAATCTATCAGTCTAATGAATCGTTTTTGGGCAGATCTTCTACAAGCTCCTCTTCCATGGTTCTGTTGGGCCAATATGGACATAACATTCTCTCCCCCTTATTCAGAGAAGGTCTAAGACAAACTCTGGAAATTGGCACTGAAGAGATTCAATACTTTATCAAGGAGTCTCCTCTTTTGAGAGATCCTTCGAAGTAACCTTCAGCTCTAGAACAACCCTGTTCCTAAGCTGTCTGTCCCTATAATCCAAAAGACGTTCCAGTTCACGGGGCATAGAAGTGATTACATCCTTGAGTCGCGCAGTTCATTCTTAGAGAGTAAATTATCTTTGGCACCCCGCTTCTCTTTTAGTCTGCTAACATGAGAGACGGGGTGTACCCAAATACCGTCACGTAAACGCAACTTATAAGCCACTTCATTGATGTTTTTAAAAGGACTACAAAAACAAGAAGATATTTAATAGACTTGACCAATATGCATTGCCTGAGCATCTTGAAGTAAACCCATTGGACCTTTAAGAAAACTCAAGCTGACCGCTTTAAAACTGCACCGTATCCTGAGCACTTTTTATGCTGACTACAACATATTCTGCTGTTGTTGCAATCATTGCCCCATATTAGGCAATATAGACTGACAATATTTACAAGATGTTTTAGGGGGTTTTTCGAATCGATACTCACCAAATATCAACTTCAGCTTTCCTGGACCTTTTATAACTGTATCAGTGGCACGATACTGATCTCCATAAGCATGTCTCCCGATGCATATAGGTTTTGTCCATCCTGGTTAAACTTCAGAAATCAGACTTTCTGCAGAACAGCACTCTCATGCTGATACTAATGTTATGTGAAAACATCAAAGCTCTGCATTCAATGCTTTCTGCAGATTGCAGAAAAGAAATCTCATGTAAGAAAAAGCAAATATTGCCTGGAATAAGCCTGGGGACATTTTTGCAAATAATGGGCTCCCGAAACACAGTCCCTGTGACACAAAAGGGAAGTACCTAAGATCTAGACCAGACGAAACAAATTTTTGACGGACATTACTTGCATAACACCAATCATGAAATTATATCAAAGAAGTTCCACTCGTTTTCAAAACAGGTATTACTCCACAATTGACAACACAATGCTCTATCTCGAGTCCAAATCAACCTTCCAATGGACAGCTTGTCTGTGCAAGTAAGCCTAACCTCAGGCACCATTTGACAGTATCATGAAATAAAAATTCAACCTGAATTGATGAAAGAGATACTATAATTACCATTTAATATATTCCTGATTGTTCCATTAGGACTCTTCCACATTGATTTGAGGCCGAACTCCTTGACACGTCCCTCATCTACAGGTTCAAGGACATTTGCGTATGGAAAAAAGACAAACATTTAAAGTGCAATAATATAAAATACTTTGTATTAATATTAGTAACTGACCAGGGGTAATTGTTGCACACTTAACAGCTACATTGTACCTGTTGCGAAAAGTAAAAACTCGATAAGCTTTGTAGCTGCATAGCATTGAAACCAAAAGCCTACGAAAACTAAAAAATGCACGAACCATTCAGAAGCAGATTCAACGACGGCAACAAACTCAACAAAATATTTATAATACCTACTTTTCAAAATAAAAGCTGCTAGCTGCAATCATTAGTCAATCTGTGTGGTCTACAAGAAGAAGGATATTTGCAGTCCTCCTAGACTACCATTTCTGGACAAGCCACAACTCTAGCTGTATCTCTCAATGCATGTGGTCTATGAGAATAAGGATACTTGCTCAGTCCTCCTAGACTACTGTGTCTACACAAGCCATGGCTCTCCCTATCTCTCTCTAAGAAGACAGCCTTCCCACAGCCAAAGCCTCAGGGCAATGAGACTTTGAGATGCTCTTGCTGCTGCAGTAGGTTGGTCCAAGTCGGGCTAGGCCAATATCACAACATTCCCAACCAATGTGCTTCTGAGCCCCTACCAAGAGTCCCTTTGAATCTAACACTCAAGCTTCTCTCGACACTGTGGAGTGGCTTTAATAAGGTATCTCCACAACCTCATCAAAATTCACATCATCATCATCAACGAACTCTACCTCCACATCTCCTCCTCTTGAAGGAGACACATTCCAACCAACCCTTGTCTACCACTTGAGAAGATATTACAAGGCCTTTGTGAGAAAGAGAAGCGGACAACCCCAATGTACTAATTGTGACAGACAAAAGGCCTTGGCTGTGTGGCCCACAATGAGTAGCTAGCTCATACTCCAATTGACAAAGATGTAGCACGGAGTTCCCTCATCCACCATGCTGAAAATCTCCTCCTGGTTCCTTCTAAGAAAGGCCAATCCAACATATCATATACCTCTTGAAACCCAAGAGAGATCGCAAGAGACGGAGCTATCAATGGCTTGTCACAAGGTGAAGAGCATGCTTGCATGTTGTGAATAATATTAGACAGGAAAGAAGCGCAAACATGGATCTTGTAGGATGTGCCCAAGAGGGTGATCAATCTCCAATGACAAATGTTGCCTATAATCAAGCATATCCATCCAAAAGGGGAGGGCAGAATCTGTCCTGAATCAAAGATATTCCATCCTCTGCAAACAATTTTGCTCACATTTCTGTCAATCTATTAGTACTATAGAAAGAAGACTTGGAAAGGGCCCTTAACGCCAAAAACACCTCATTAGCTATGAAGGGAGCCTCAAGCCGGTTCATCATGGACGATAGACACCAAAAACGTTTCTAGAAATGCACTTTAGGAGTTTTGAAGATAAATGTGCTGGATTTCCATGATTTTCACAGGACTTATAACTAGAAACATGCTTGATTTATATATGTAAAACATAAAACATATAAACATACATATACACACACGTAGATATGTGTGTGTGTGTGTGTGTGTGTGTGTGAGAGAGAGAGAGCCACATCTCCCGTACCCTCTGCTGGAACATCTCCCGCTGGCATAGCTTCTCTTTCATCACTGCAACCCTCCCTTTCACTTTCACGCTGCTGCTTCTCCACATTTGGTCTCTTCATCTCAACGAGACTCTCTTGGAGCAGCGTCTCCTTCCTCGCTGCAGGCTTCCCCTTTTCGATCAGACCCACAGTCCCCTTTTAAATTTCAATCGGTTTTGGCTTCACATTTGAAAGGTTCGGGAAAAAAAAAGAGATTGATTCACTACTCGACCTCCGCTCAGCCTGATAAGACGACCAGATATGATTATTCGAGTTGTCCCTCTTCGTCTCCGCAGTTGGGGCTTCTTCGACGTCTCTGTGAGGAATCTGTGTTGGAAGCTAAGGATTCAACCTCGTTGGCATCTAGATTTCTTCCTCCTGAGCCCCTCCTTCATAGTATTTTCTAGGCGCAGCAACATGGAGTGTGCCTCTACTTCATGGGGAGAATAATGAACGTGTCTATGTTGAGAACCTGGTCCACTGCAACAGTTGGTAAAAATAAAATTAAATCTTTTGTCTTTCTAGGCAAGGGCTTTTACTATGCTCATGGCACTGCTGTGGACACAGTGTATCAATTGGTTAATATGGCAGGGGTACATGGTGCTGGTTATTTTGCTAATGAAAGTCTAAGATCCGTTATTTGACCCAGCCAAAAATCTATATATATATACCTTTGTAAGACTAGAATGGTTAGAATTATTATTATAATTTAGTAGTGACCAATGTAATGTAATAAGTAGGTTAGGGGCACTTTCCCCTCCTTAAAAGGTTTTTCCCCCTAACCACAGTTAGTTCACTAACTACGGTTAGTGAAGGATAAGGTTTTGTCACTTAAACAAAACCTATCCCACTTCTTGTATTACACACTTCTTCTATTGCAAGCACTACGTTCAGCTCTCTTGCTCTCACACTCTCTTTTTCTAACATTTGGTATCAGAGCATCTGCTTCTCTCCCCGTACTTCTGCCATTGTCCGTGTGAGAGTGCTCTTAGATCCTGAGCTCCTGCTTTCTGGACTAGCTCCCACATCTTCTACTTCAGCTCCCAAGCTCACGTAGCTCAACCTGCACACCAGTCTCTAGGTATCGTACACTCTGTCGTACAACTTGCGCTCCTGGACCGTACAGCCTTCTGCTACATCATCCGTACAATCTGCATCAGCTACAGTCGCCGTACAATGTACGGACTTCCGTACTGCAGCTCGTCGTTCGTACGCTGCTCCTACGCTGCTGTCCATACAAGTCACACGGACTGTTCCGTACAGACGTACATTCGCAACTAGTCCGTACATCCACCGTACCTACGCCGTACTACTTGTTCCGTACATATCTGCGCCGATTGTCTGTACAGGAAGGAGGACCATACGTCCGTACATAGGAATCCGTACATCCATACATTACGTCCATACAGATTGCTGCAAATCCGTACATTTTGCAAGCTCTTGTACTTTGCGTTGGCATCCACACTTCTGTGCAGGTTATATTCTAGCAGGTACTCTAGCAATTGGTTTTTTGGCAGGCATTGTTTGCAGACAGCCATTGTTTGGCTTAGATCTTGCAAAAATTTAGGGCATTCCGTATTTGTGGACAGACATTCCAGTTGGGTTGCAGGTTGTCCAAAATTTGGGGCTTTTGCAATCACACTGCAATTTTGCAGTGAAATTTGGGGCTTTTGCAGGCAGAGTGCAATTTGTGCAACATTTGGCGCTTTCAGACCATTTGCCCTCTTTTGTATGCAATTTCCCACAAGCAATTGGGGCTTTTGCATTTGGGTTGCAATTTTGCAGGTAAAAGGGCATTTTGGAAGTCTGCAAACAATTTTGGACTCAGTATGAGTCAAATTGCAGACTTTTGCCACCTTTTGCAGATTCTATTGGCAGATTTTTGGGCATTGAGCAGAGCCTTGTGGTGCATTTTGAGCATTTGACAAGCTGTGACAGTATTTGTCACTGTGGGCATATTTTTCTTTGCAGATTTTACTTGTGCATCTTACATCCCAGGAAGGGATTTTACTTGTTCAGTTTGCTGTATTTCTGAGTTTATCTGGCAAAAATGGCACAGAACAACTCAAATGAGGTGTTCGGGGTTCTCACACAAGAGGATAAGTTGATGGCACCAACTACTCCTTGTGGAGTTTCATGGTTCGCAATATCTTAGTTGGCAGAAATCTTTAAGATTATGTCAATGGAGATGAAGAAAGACCAGATACAACGCCTATACCTGTCACTCCTACAGCTGGAGGCAGGGGTAGAAGTACAAATACAGCACAGGTGATTGGAGTAGTCGCTCCAGCACCTCGCTGAATTTGTCATTGAAGGGGGGCAGCAATCCTCTCTCCTTTCACAAGTTGGTAGGACTTCTATTGCAGGAGGAACAAACACGCAGAAATATGGCAACCCGGGCTGGCAAGCATGCTATGATCTCCAGGTTCAAGCCCAAGGGTAAAGGGCAGCATAAGCCACATGCCAATCAGCCCACACATCAGCATAAAGCTGATTCTGGACAGCCTTCTTATAAGGCATAGGGTGATACAAACAAGCAAAAAAAGAAGGGCATCTGTCATTATTGCAAGAAGCCAGGTCATTATATTGGAGAGTGCAAGAAGCGCATAGCCAAAGAAAAGAAAAGGGATTCCGGTATCGCTGTATCAAATGCATCAGGTCCACATTGCCATGATGGAGCAGATGTTGCAGCCAACTTGGTTGAAGAGAACTATGCCTTTTTGACTTGCACTTCAGATTTTTCAGTGGGTAGTTCAAATACTACAGCCACTAATGATGATGACCCATATGCTTTTTTGACTTGCAGTTACGATCCTTCAAAGGATGAATGCTCTTTTAGTGTTGATGAGACACTACATACTTGGTATTTTGATAGTGGTGCTTCAAAGCACATCACTTCCAAGAAAAATCTGTTTGTAACTCTGCATTCTGCACCCACCAAGAAGAAGGTAACTTGTGCAAATAATTCTTCTTATTCAGTGTGTGGAGTGGGAGACATTACTCTCACATCCACTGATGGCACAGATTTCAGAATTTTAGATGTACTCTATGTGCCAAGTATAAAGAAGAATTTGCTTTCACTGTCCTCACTCAATAGAGGAGGATTTCAGGTTGTTTTTGATGATGACAAGTGTGCAGTCAGAGACAAAGAAAATGAATATGCTTTGAGGTTGTCTAGCACTTTGTATCGGGGTCTTTTTCAGCTTGATCTATATGAAAAAAAATCCCATCTTGCATTATCAGTTAGCACTCCCACTGCTACGATGCACAATGCGGAGTTATGGCATGCCAGGTATGGGCACATGAGCTATGGCAGCTTAATGACACTTCAGAGGCATGATATGGTTGATGCATTACCTCCTTTGGAGTCGCCTCCTCCTCATGCATGTGAAAGTTGCATTCTTGGCAAAATGCATAGGCTTCCCTTCAAGAAGGATGGTGCAGTGAAAGCTACAAACAAATTGCAGCTTATTCATAGTGATGTCTGCGGTCCCATGAGGACACCTGCTTTTGGGGGTTATCTCTATTTTGTTACATTCATAGATGACTTTACCAACTACACTTGGGTCTATGGTCTCAAGGCAAAATCAGAAGTTTGTGGCTATGGTTGAAAATGAGACAGAACTCAAGGTGCAGACACTTTGCACAGATCGAGGGAGGGAGTATATGTCTCATGAATTTGAGACATTTTTTTAAAAAAAAAGCATTATGCATCAGCTTACAATGAGGCTTACACCTCAACAGAGAATGGAAAAGCTGAACGGAATAATCGCACCGCCATGGAAATGGATAGATGCATGCTCACAAGTAAGAAGTTGCCTCACAGGTTTTGGCTGGAAGGCATCATGTGTGCCAACTATATTTTAAATCGGGCTCCTACAAAGGCTTTGAAGACAATCACTCCCTATGAGGCGTGGCATGGGAGAAAGCCTTCAGTGGACCACTTCAGAGTTTTTGGTTGTGTTGCATATGCCCACGTGCCTGTGGAGTTCAGACACAAGTTGTCAGATAAGGCACTAAAATGCATTTTTGTGGGATATAGTTCACAAAGCAAAGGCTATCGTCTCTACAATCCTGCTACACGCAAGATTTTTGTTAGTAGAGATGTCATATTCTCTGAAAATTCTGCACATACAAATGCTGAATTTCAGATTCCGGCCTCTTCAGATGATGTGTTTGAGGGAATGCTTCCTATAGCATTTGGTTCCCCTGCTGAAAATCAGAATTTACAGCAACCTCCGCCAGCTCCACAAGTACAGATTCAGCCCCTAGCTGAATTGGTACAACCTCAGGGTGTGGATGAAGTTGTCACGCAAGAAATTCAAGAGATACACGCAGCCAAAACAGTCCTGCATTGGTTGCTTTAGACTCTCAGGGAGAGTAGGCTTGAAGCTCCATTGCCTACCAAAACTTGTAGTGCAGTAAGGCACATGGGGGGAGCTCATTCAGTTGAATCAGCTTACGCAGATACTCTTCTTGATGAGGAGGAGCCTAAGACATTTGAAGAAGCAAAAGATAATGTGCATTGGATGAATATGCACGATGAGTTGCAGTCCATTCATAAAAATCAGACTTGGGATGTTCTGGATTTGCCACCAGGTAAAAATGCCATAGGTACACGGTGGGTTTTCAAAGTCAAAAGAAAGCCAGATGTGTCCGTTGATCGGTACAAGGCAAGGCTGGTTGCAAAAGGATATGCTCAGAAAAAGAGCATAGATTATGAGGAGACTTTTGCTCCTACATCCAGGATGACCACCATCAGGTCAGTTATAGCCATGGCTGCAAATTTTGAATGGAATGTTCATCAGTTGGACATTAAAACAGCTTTCCTTAATGGAGACTTGTTGGAAGAGGTTAATGTCAAACAACCTCCGGGCTTTGAAATTTCAGGAAATGCACTTCAGGTATGCAAGCTGAATAAAGCTTTGTATGGGCTGAAACAAGCCCCACGTGCATGTTATCCAAAATTGATGCCTTCCTGACAAGCAAGGGGCTGCACAATAGTCCAACTGAGAGCACCCTCTACATCAAGAAGGATGGGGGGGATATTCTGGTCATCATTCTTTATGCAGATGACATGCTGCTCACCGGATCAAATGAGGAAGTAATTGCATATTTCAAGGCCCAATTGAAAGCTACTTTTGATATGTCAGACTTGGGCTTGTTACATTTCTTTTTTGGGATCCAGTTTATTCAAGAGAAACGTGGCATTGTTATGTCTCAGTCCAAGTATGTTCAAAAGCTCTTGGACAGATTCAACATGCATGATTGGAAGCCTATGTCCACTTCCATGGAGCCAGGGCTGAAGCTTACAATGCATGATGCGGGTGAATCAATTGATGTCACGCTATTAAATGCCTCATTTATCTCTGCAATACAGGACCTGATATTCAGTTTTCAGTTTCTCAGGTGAGCAAGTATATGCACAGCCCAAAGATTATGCATTGGCAGGCTGTAAAATGCATCTTCCGTTACTTGCAAGGTACAAAGTCTTTTGGCGTGATGTTTCCCAGGGGGGGTGACTTGCAGATGCATGCTTACAGTGACTCAAATTGGGCTCGAGACAGTGTCACCAAAAAACGCGTTTCGGGGCACCGAAACGCGAAGAAACATTTCTTAGAAACGCCCGAAACGCGCAGTTAGGGCGAAACGTTTGCTTGTCCAAAAATCCGCCGCAATGGGTTTCTCTCTGATTTTGGCCGCTGTTTTCGTTTTTTCGCTCCTCCCGCGCCGCTCCATTGCTTGCCTTGCTCCAGCCTCCTAGTGCGTACCATCTACTCTGCCCTCTACTCGACCTTCTACTCTCCTCTACTCACTACTCTCTAGTCTACCCTCGGGCCTCTACTCTACTCTACTCTACCCTCTACTCTAGTCTCTACGGTCTACCCTCTACTTTCCTCTATGGTCTACCCTCTACCCTCTACTCTACCCTACCCTCTACTCTACTCTACTCTACTCTACTCTACTCTACTCTACCCTCTACTCTCCTCTAGACTCTACTCTCTACTCTACCCTCTACTCTAGACTCTAGAGTCTAGATTCTACCCTCTACAGTCTAGACTCTACCCTCTACAATCTACTCTACTCTACTCTCTACTCCCATACCATGGCCTTAAGATGTGCAAGTGGACCGAGTGGAAGCACAAAACGGGATGTATGGCAGGATACCATTTTTACAAAGAGATATGGCACATCTGGCACGAGGAGGTCAGTATGCAAGCTTTGTGGTGACACTTTGACGGGATCTGCCCCTCGAGTTCGAGCACATTTTTTATGGATCGGAGGCCAAGGTAAGAGTGCTGGCCATGCCATTCCAGAGGGGATGTTCTTGGCATATGGAGGTACCTCATCCAAATTTGCTAAGATTCGATCCCTCCATCCCGTTATCACAGATCAAGTTCTTCAAGCTAATGTGTTGGTTGAGCAATAGAAGTTGGGCATAGAGGCAACCGTCACTCTCACATCATCCCAGTCAGATACCGGGAATGTGGAGTGTTCTCACTCACAGCAGGAGGGGCATGGGTATACTCCATCTACATCAACATCACAGGTTCATGGGAGTGCCTCTACTCAGCCTCTACATGGCACCACTCCATCGGCATCCGTATCAGTTGGGCTGTCCGCTATGCCATCAGCTCCTCCACGGCCTCCTGCCAAGAGGCCGCGTGGTCCAGCAGCTATCACTCCGAGAGTTACTCCTATACAGGCTGCTTGGGCACCACGCCTGAAGCAAGAGGCTGCAATTGCAGGTGCAATTGCAGAGGAGCAGTTTTTCTACGCTTGCAATATTCCCTTCAATGTTGCAAGGACTCCTACCTACAAGAAGTTTTATCATGCACTTGTAGCTGCTGGTAGAGCAGGAGCATCATCCCTTACACCTGCTAGTTTTGAGACTCTCCGCACCACACGTTTGAAGAAGCAGGTGGGATTAATCAAGAAAGACATGGAGGGACTCAAGGAAGCTTGGAGTCGGTATGGATGCACCATAGTCTCTGATGAATGGAGTGACACGAAGAGGAGACACATGATTAATATCTTGGTTACTAGTTGTGTGGGAAGCATATTCTTGAGGGTGGTTGATGCCTCACATGCCAGCCTTCACATAACCAGAGAGTGGATATGGGGTCATATTGAGGCAGCCATCAAGGAGGTTGGTGAGGACAATGTGGTGCAAGTCATCACCGATAATGGCTCCAACTGCAAGAGAATGGGAAGTCTTCTTAAGGAGAAGTATCCCAAGATAGTATGGACACCTTGTGCCTCACACTCTCTTGATTTGATGATGGAGGATATTGGAAAGCTGCCTTGGGTGTCTAGTGTGGTCGAAAAAGCAATGCAGTTAGTGACTTATATCACTCGTAAGCCACATGCACTCGCCCTATTCAGAAGGGAGTGTAAGTGGGAGCTATTGAGGCCCTCAAAGACACGCTTTTTACAAGCTTGACGCTATACTATATAGCCTATAAATAAGAACTATAAGAAGTTAGAACTTAATTGTTTCTCTTCCTGGTATGTATGTCTGCACATATGCTCCATATCCTCTCAGCTGGACCTAATGTGCAATCTTGCGAAAGTATGCGGGGAGCTAAGTTCTGCAATGAGGGATCCAAAATCCCAAATTTCTCCCACCAAGTAAGAGCCAACAGCCTGTTGTCTCTTTCCTTGGCAATTGCACGGGAGAAATGACCCATGTCATTGCGGAACTCCACTATGTCCTCTTCAATGCTATTGCAATTTGCAATACAGAAGAAGACAATATAAATAATTAGATAAATCATAAATGATAATACAAAGTTGAAAGCACTTAGAAGTTAGTAGTGAGCAGGCTGCAAACTTGTACGCCATGCTAGCTCACCTATTCTGGACCGATGAGTCACATACTTTCTCCAAGGATTGGGTCCATCCGTTCACAAGCACCTGATCATTCCATTTAGCAGGCTCCTTCCACAAGGGATGGAGCATATGTGCAATAGTGTGGATTGGCCTATGAAACCAATCCCATCTCTTCCTCCAAATTCCTAATATGTCATCCTTTCTGAAAATTTACCAAAAGGAATCAAGTTAGAGGCTAGACTCTAGAGCTAGGAAAACTGAGTATTAAACTTACAAGTTTCAACTTATATGTACCTGCTCTGGTTGGATTCTCAATAGAACAATCCTCTGTTGCTTTTCGAAGCTTCAGCATGAACTCGTATAGCAAGCCCATAGTACAACCCTCATGGTCAAAGAGTCGAAGCACGAAGTACAAGGGCTCTATGGACATCTGAATGCAAAGGGCTTTCTTCCAAATCTGATTGTCAAAGACAATCCCCTCGACATTCTATCCAGCAGGCAATCTCGAGTCACTTCAATCCAACCAATCTGAACTGGTCATCAATTTTGAAAAACAATTCTTAAGTCGTGAGAATTGACTTCTTTATGCTTTGTAAACTATGTCAGGTTGAGCGTGGAGCAGCTCAATAGGTTGGTATATGTCAATGCCAACCTACGTCTACTTGAGAAGTACAGGTCTGCAGATGGTACCGGTAGCATCGAGTGGAAGCCCAAGCAAGTCAATCCTGACAAGATCAAGCTAGAACCTGTTGACATGTCCATCATCCAGCACAGTCGAGAGAATGACGATGCTTACGAGTTCTTGCGACAGGATATGCTTCGATTCCAACCTCAGACACGTTCGATGGCTCGAGCTCGTGCACCACGAGTACGTGCTACTACTATTGCAGAGGATACAGGGACACCCCAGATTCGTGGTTATCAACCTCGAGCACGAGCCTCACGAGGGGGATCATAGGTATCTGTTCTTGCATCATCATCCCGAGGACATCCAGGCAGAGATGAGCCAGAGGAGGAGGCGGCATTGCTAGACAGTGCGGACTCAGAGGACTCAGATCAGTTGCGAGCCCCTACTTGGTTCGAGGGTAGCACTTCCTCTTCCTCCACAGAGGATGTAGATCCATATGCTGATTCCAGTGCTGATGATGACAATGATGAGGCAGCAGATCTTGGAGAGGACAGCGGTCCCTAGCTCTAGAGAGTCGAGACTGGACTCTAGAGTGTACTGTGTACACTGCAGTTGTTAGCAGCTGGCTTGCACGCGATGGGCTTTCATTATGTATACAGTTTATACCATATAGTTACCAGTATATCATTATGGCATTTTACATGTATGATGTAAACAGTAATACATAATACATTTTGTTATATTTTGAATCTTGAATCTTGAATCTTGAAATTTGATTCTGAAATTTGAATTATAAAGTTAAAAGTTTATTGTTTGAACTATGGGCCATGGCAAATGCTAGCAGCCATATGCACTTGCAACTAATTAGTTAATAGTAATTTGTAAACTGGAAGATCTCTGTCTTTGTAAACCTCAATCTATAGGCTGCGTGACGCATCTTTTTACTCTTTCAACTGTGTAATATGTGTGTGCATTATGTGCACAATATGGATATCTGAGAGCTCTTTTTAGAGAGAGTCTCAGAGCTCTTTTGAGAGAGAGAGAGAGAGAGAATCTGAAGACAATTATTTATGAAGTATATTATATATATAACTTCTATAAAATAAGTATTTTTAGGCGTCTAGACGAAACGCCTGTAAAAATCTAGAAACGTTTCTTGTGACATTGGCTGGAGACTATGATACTAGGCAGTCCACCAGTGGGAATTGTTTCTTTCTAGGACATGCTTGCATTTCTTGGTTGAGCAAGAAACAGTCTACAATGGCTACCTCCTCATGTGAAGCTGAGTACAGGGCAGCTTTCACAGCGACAGTTGAATGTGTTTGGCTGCGTCGTTTATTTGCTTTTATTGGAGGGTCCTCCAATTCTCACTGATAGTCAGAGTGCTATAGCAGTGGCAAAGAATCCTGTGTTTCATGCTCGCACGAAGCACATTGAGGTTCACTATCACTATGTCAGAGAGAAGTTGCATGCTGGAGAGATCAGTATGATCTATGTGTCAACACATGACAATGTTGCTGACATCTTCACCAAAGCACTTCCACGTGAAAAGTTTGAGGCATTTCGCACTGCCCTGAACTTATCTCCTTTTGGTGATTGATCATTTCCTGATACATGACATTGGCACTGCAGGGGGGTGTTAGAATTATTATTATAATTTAGCAGTGACCAATGTAATGTAATAAGTAGGTTAAGGATACTTTTCCCTCCTTTAGAGGTTTTTTTCCCTAACCACAATTAGTTTACTAACTACGGTTAGTGAAGGATAAAGTTTTGTCACTTAGACAAAACCTATCTCACTTCTTGTATTACACACTTCTTCTATTGCAAGCACTACGTTCAGCTCTCTTGCTCTCACACTCTCTTTTTCTAACAAGAATAAGTCCAATCATACAAATTTAGAATTTTTGTTGTTCTAAAGATCAAAAATCTACAAAGAAAATAAAAGAGAAAATGAAAGAGAAGAAAAAAGAGGTAAACAAAAACTTTTATGAAAAACAAAAGGAAGACATACTTAGCAAGCAAAGCAACACTTATGTCGTCATCAGTGCCCAAGCATAAGCAGCTATAGTGGGTTTCTAAAGACCCGCGGAGTCTCTAAGGCAAACCCAGTGCTTACTAAAATACGTCAAATAAACAAAAGAGAATGAAAACAAGAAATAAAGAAGAAACGAAGCACGTGACTAAGCAAAAATAAACAAGCAAGTCAAGAAACAAAAACTTCCAAAAAAGAAACTCTCTCTCTCTCTCTCTCTCTCTGGGAATCTGTCTTTCGACAGCAGACTAGACGATCAGGAGGAGTCAGAGGATCTGGCGGTGTGGCAGTTCTTTATAGAGAGCATCTCAGATCGATACTCACAGTCATGAGCAGAGACCATCGGGCCAGATATCTTTGGATGCCCTTTATATTATGAGATCCGTGGCAGATTTCACTGTTTATTTGGGCACGGATTTGGACCTCTCTCTCGGATTATGGAGTATGAGGATCAGTATTGCTTAGCGTTGTTCATCAGGGAGATCACCAGATACAAAGAGAGATTGCATTTTATAATATTACTATTATGGATTATGTACAACACACCTTATGGGTCCTCTTACATGGAAGGGTGGCACATGGTCATGCCTTGCCACCTCAACCTTGGGCCCTATGCACACCATATTTTATTATACTATTGCCACATATACAAACACACACACATATTAATGCCTTTTTCCTTAGACAATTTTATCCATAACAGCACACACTCCTCTATCTTGATGTCTTTTTTGTCAATTATGGTGGCTCTTGATGATGATGCATAACCCCTAGATCTCTCTCCTAGTCTCAATATGAATTCTATGAGATGAGGCTCAAAGCTGGCCCATGGGTATCCACGCTCCATGCAAGAGGTGGATCTCTAGGTAATTGGGTGGCATGATGAAACCATCGCTTGTCAAACGAAGGAATGTTCCTTGTAAAATGTCAACTTGGTGGCATGTGATTGGGTCAAGGTGATCTAAGTCCATTGAATGTAAACCAGCCACAAGTCTAGAGTATGTCCCCAGACTGTTGGTATATGGGTAGATGATCAATAGACATTCTTCAAGAGTGAAATCATCTGGTAGCCTGTGAATACCAGCATATCTCATCCCCGTTTGCTGCGAATTACATGGATGAGGAGAGGGCGTCTTTGTTTGCTTGTCTCCGACGAGAGAGAGAGAGAGAGAGAGAGAGAGAGAGAGAGAGAGAGAGAGAGAGAGATTGTATTGAAGTCTGGTTGAGACCCTCCAGGATCTATGGGAATAAACACCACTATTAAATAGATAGTGGTTCTTATATCCAAATTCTGTGGAAAGAAATTCATATCGTTTTCGTTCCGGTAAATGTCCTGCCTGAAAGGAGGGAGAAATTGCATTGAGTGCAGGAGCAGAAGCATGGGGTTCCCTTCTTAGGTGGAATTTCTAAGGTTACGTGCTCGGCACTGAAGAGGATTTGAATATTTTGTTATACTGCGAGTACGTGCCTAGCCAATTGGTTGCTAGGTCAAAGGCTTTGCTGCGATGCCCTAATACTTCCCTTAGGTAGGCTCCCAGTTTCCTAGCTGGCTGTTCCAAGAGGATTTTGAGACTGGCTTTATGTTGCTGTATTTTCCCTGATATGCATGTATGCTCGGTAATGGAGGAGCACATGTTCTTCATTTTCTATCTTCCCTATTGGGTAGATTTTCCAAGTTCAGGCGTCCCCCTTGGAATTCTAATATATACCTAGATGAATCCAGGAACATTCCCAAACTCATCCTCTAAAAACACAACATAGTGCAGTTTCAATCTCATGATAGTCACTCACAAGGTTGAAAACCATAAACTCCATCATGCATAGCAGGGACTAGCTACTATGACATCCCCACTGACGTCATCAGTGCCCAACAGTGGGTGTAGACCATAGTATAAAAATATGCTCTCACACATGCAAATCCACACACCCACACATACTTGAGCATCCATTTATACAAAGTCTTCGTACTGAGTTTCTGTCGGCACTCCGGAGGTGAAGGGCAGACTCAGCCATGATGAAGGCTAGCACTAAAGGAGAAGGCTAATCAAAAGGTAGTCCAAAATCTCTTCATTCAAGCTACAACTGCTTGTGAAGTCTAAACATTTTCATTTTAGTCTCTCCCCAACGAGCATCTAAATCTAAATCTAGCTGATAGGGCAACGCACCATTTAAGATAGAAAGAATTATCACAATACCAGCAGGCCGCAACTTGGACGAAAACTTCACAAGGTGAAATTTGCATGTCCGCTAATGCGGCAGAAGCATATACCTAGATGAATCCAGGAACATTCCCAAACTCATCCTCTAAAAACACAACATAGTGCAGTTTCAATCTCATGATAGTCACTCACAAGGTTGAAAACCATAAACTCCATCATGCATAGCAGGGACTAGCTACTATGACATCCCCACTGACGTCATCAGTGCCCAACACTGGGTGTAGACCATAGTATAAAAATATGCTCTCACACATACAAATCCACACACCCACACATACTTGAGCATCCATTCATACAAAGTCTTCATACTAAGTTTCTGTCGGCACTCCGGAGGTAAAGGGCAGACTCAGCCATGATGAAGGCTAGCACTAAAGGAGAAGGCTAATCAAAAGGTAGTCCAAAATCTCTTCATTCAAGCTACAACTGCTTGTGAAGTCTAAACATTTTCATTTTAGTCTCTCCCCAACGAGCATCTAAATCTAAATCTAGCTGATAGGGCAATGCACCATTTAAGATAGAAAGAATTATCACAATACCAACAGGTGAATTCAGGAACATTCCCAAACTCATCCTCTAAAAACACAACATAGTGCACTTTCAATCTCATGATAGTCACTCACAAGGTTGAAAACCATAAACTCCATCATGCATAGCAGGGACTAGCTACTATGACATCCCCACTGACGTCATCAGTGCCCAACAATGGGTGTAGACCATAGTATAAAAATATGCTCTCACACATACAAATCCACACACCCACACATACTTGAGCATCCATTTATACAAAGTCTTCGTACTGAGTTTCTGTCGGCACTCCGGAGGTGAAGGGCAGACTCAGCCATGATGAAGGCTAGCACTAAAGGAGAAGGCTAATCAAAAGGTAGTCCAAAATCTCTTCATTCAAGCTACAACTGCTTGTGAAGTCTAAACATTTTCATTTTAGTCTCTCCCCAACGAGCATCTAAATCTAAATCTAGCTGATAGGGCAACGCACCATTTAAGATAGAAAGAATCTGTCACTGTCAAATCTTTGCACCAAAAAAATTTCACCTATGAGTAATCTTGGGTAAAATAGCAACTACACGAATTTTAAGACAAGAAAAAAGAAGTAATTTTTGCATCTAACAATTATATTAATCCTTGCACACTAACAACCGTGAGAGGATACTTAGACACCGTGAGAGGATACTTCGAGCACGGAGACAAGAGCAGAGTTCTTTCTTAGCTGATCCCTCTCAGAGCTCTATCACAAAGTTCTTTCAGCTAGATCACATGGACCCCCACGAGACGAGGCCTCGACATGACCGTGACCCGGAGCCTATGACCTGACAGCTCAGACAGAGGTCGATACACAAATCACACTTGGGGACATCCCCTCCTTTAGAGTCGGAGCCTGACCGACGGGGGTCACAGTAGCCCTGATCAGATGCAGAGCTACGACCAGGAGATGTGCCAGGACCGCACCTCTGAGTGGCCGACAGCACTCTATTGCCAACTTCATGCCTCCATTGCCTCATCCATCCTGATATCTTGCTGCTGCCGATGATGATGATGATATTGATGACGATGCTGAGACTGATATATAGTCGACCATCGACATGACTATGTTGTACTTAGGACTTAGTACTGCCATTCTGCATTTTTGCATTTTGCATTGGTATGGACGCTCGTTTAGTAGCTCCACTACCACAACTTCTTGTATCAGGATTTTCACAATCTCATAGACCCATCCGTCTTCCAAAGACTTTAATAAACTTTCTTTCTTTCTTTCTTTCTCACATATGCCTCCAAAAATCTCTAGCCCAGAACACACCAATGTAGCACTTGTTTGCACTAACAAATGGGCTCTTTGATGAATACACAAATGAATCCCTCTTTCAACAAGTTTTGAGTCGGGCTTTGAAATTCCATCTATCTCTACACAAAATTAGGTTACACATAATCACAACCATCAATCAAGATACTCCGTTAAACGAGCTTTTATGATTCATCATGATATCATCTATCAGTTTCTCTCAAACATCATCCTTTCCACCAATTGCCTGCTCACACCACCCAATCTCTTATCCTACAATATCACTATTGCATCATCTAGAACTTAGAAACCCCGTAGAGTATGCTCTGCTTGCCTTGTTCCCTCTTCTCTCATGTCACAAGTGGTAAGCATTGCACAGCCCACCTAGCCCAAAGGTAGGGTTTCTTAACCATAGGTTTGGATCATGACCCAAACCAAAGGTATGACCCATTCTATGGCTTCTACTTTAAAGATACACCCATGAGATCTTTGCGTGGAGGGATAAATTGAGTGGTTTGAAAACAATCACTTCACATGGCCAATAACCATAGTTGCCACACGTTTTCCAAACGTGGACTTTGGAAATGCACTTGAAAATGTTTGGAACGTTTTCCAAACATGTTTTTAATCAAAACATTTTTCATGTGCCTGTGTAATAAAAATTTAGATGCCTGGTTATAAGGCTAGTATAAAAGTACACATGCCTAGGTCCTAAACTGCATGATTTCATGTACTAACGGCAAACACTCAAACACAAAAGATAACACTTCGAATTTCAATTTATGATGGCTTCCACCCGGAGTGAGCCCAAGAAAGCCGCAATGATAAACTGGAAAGCAACAATGATGTTACGTTAATTTATCCTACATCATACATGATACTATCCTGATTCCTAAGTACATTTACACATGAGAAAGTTCAAAGCTTGAAAGCACTTTAGTAAAACATAAATAAAGATTCAAGAATCAACTTTCAAGCGTGAGTCACAAACCTTACATAATACAAGCCAATGCTCCTGAGTCATGACGTATTGAGGCAGTAGGGCAAAAAAAGTACAGCCATTAAGAACCCCTTTCATTGCAACTATGCAAATATATAACCAGGTCCCCAACTCCCCCCTGAGGCCCCCACAGTTAGACTTATACTAAACTTATCCCTATCATTGTCCCTTACTCTAGGTCCCACTCCTTGGCTAACACACTATGGGGCATTGTCAGCGTGTTATAGGTGATGTAACACACACACAGACACAAAGGAACTAGCCCCAAGGGGACATTTGAGTTAGCCTGCATACGCTTGAGAGCATAAACAAGTATGCCTTTCAGCTATGTGAATTCATCACAATTACAGCATGAGTAACAAAATGCAATGCCATCTAGAAAGCTCCAAAATTATACTCATGAGTCATAATGCACTTTGATTGTTTAGAAGACGTCGTGTTTACATGGTTGCCAGTAGGAAGTGCAATTTTTATAATGAAAAATGACGTAATCAAACTAAATGATGAACATGGATACAATAGATACATACTTAAGAGTGGCTTCTGCACTCTCAACAGTAACGGTATCGTTGGTTGCATCACGATTAAGTATTCCAAGATCAAAATACTTCAAATCAAGCTCGACAAAGGGGAGTATCAGCTGCAACCAAAAAAACATAAAAAGGGAACAAACAAAAAGTTTCACATGTCACTTGTGTGTTAAAAAAGATGCATTAAAAAATACTCCTCTTTTTGTTGTACTCATAGCTATGAATCAAGAAAAGCAGTTTTATGCATATATGGACTAATATATTTATAATTTGACAATGCATGGAGGATCCCCTTTTGGTTCACGGTTTAATCTGCGGGGTTATCTTTTACCTGAGAATAGCAAGCAAGCATAAATCTTAAGAGTAGTTGCCCTGATCTTCAATGTGTCAAGGGCCCCATATACATTGTCTCCATTGGCATACTCTAAAGGTGATGCAAGCTATGGAATATTGTTAAGGCTATGCAACCTTCTTTCCCTCCTGCCACTCTCCATATCACCGTTTTGGCTAATGGCTGGGTATCGTAGCAACATCATGGAAAGTAATTGAGTTAAGAATGCATTCTTGCCATGGTATGGAGGCGAAACCATGTGAGAAGTGCCCTCATAGGCTCATTGTACTACTTTAATTACTAAGACCCTGATTTAGATTGACCAAGAGATTTTCGCTAGGGAAGTTGCTGTCTTGTTTGGGGAATAGACATAGCATCAATACTGCTCCAGCCTCCAAGCCCCTTTTTTGCCTTCATTCACAAAATGTTTGGATATATCTGCAATGTACTGGCCAAACTGGTGGCAACAATTGCATTAACCTAAAAAATTTAGGCTTATTCCCATCCTGGGTATTCCCTGCTATATCTACTTTTCTAATTGATGCATGTTTCAAATTTCTTTTTGCCTTTAGCTGCAGAAGCTTGCCCATCGACACTGGAGGCATTAGAAATTGGAAACGCTCTACTCCCTCTTGAAGAATAAGCTTGTGAGCTCATCAAACACCGCAAAGAAATACTACAGACTGTAACAAACACACCATCTCACCTACTGCTGGTCTTCAATAAAACCATCAAAATAGCCAGTTGATCTTTTGAATTTGGACATGCCCTGTCAAAGAGCCATTCTCTTTCTCAACACATGCTTTGGTCTTTACTCGATACATACCTGCCCAAGCATTATTGGCACCCTTGCAATTTTTGATGTTTTTCATGATGTCGTGCAATAAGAGACGATGTCTGTGAATTCAGTCAGTCAATGTCTTAATTCTGACAATATTAGAGACCTTGCAAGTTGTCATGCTATCAACAGATGCATGTGTGTCTTACCTCATCACTGAACACAATGTACACAAGAGCTTGCCAACCACCTTCTTCTTCAGCATAAGCAGTAATGAAGAGGATAGTTGGAAGCGCCCAACTTATCGTCAATGCTCATATAACTGAAACTCTTACGAGACGTAAAGGCGAATTAAAATATTCCCATATGCAAAACTGAACAAGTACGTCTGTCCCAAATTCTATGCTAAGCGCCAAACTCGGTATGACAGCAAAAGAGCTTACACTGGCTGTCCAAAACTTTATAACAGCAAAATAACTATCAACGGGTGCACTGACGGCTGTGTCCAAGAAAATTCAGCCCTTATTGATTCCAAATTACCAGGGACTGTAAAATTTACCGTATTCATGAAGATTACACAGGGATTGGCATAAAATTTCAGGGATCTAGGATCTACGCAACTTGCAAAACAGCTCAAATTGCCTAAAAGCCAGGTTCGGACGTCGGACTGTAATGCAATCCACTTTTGAGTAGCTGCGTGAGTGTCTCCTCGCCTTCAAAAACAGCTTCACATTTGTGATTTCGCATAAGCACAACATGACTAGAGTGGCAATGATGTATGTCACAAAGAAAGTACACATAGATGATTATCATGAGCTTAGACGTGCATGATAAGTCATTAGTTGTGTCCAGTTCACTACCCACAGATTATTAATAGCAATATTCTGAGTTCTGATAGGATCTGTGAAGCAGACTTAGCCCTAAATAGCTCATTTTCATGGAAAGAAATCTCTCTCTTTCAAAGCCCCTGAAGAGAACCTTTAGTGATCACTTCCATACAGAGAACCTATAGTGATCACTTTCATACAAAACATCTAAAGAAAATATACTCCAAGCACAAGCTGACCGTCTTTTAACACAGATTCCTCCTGGGATCATATATTATATCGATCTGGAGTAGGCTTGCGCAGTAAAGATACAGATATTAGCTAATTCTTACCCTTTCTATTCCTTTTCCTGTTATTCAGAGTACTCATGCGAGCAATGCAAAAATGAAAACCGATACAGATATTAGCACCTTTCTATTCCTTTTTCTGTTATTCAGAGTGCTCATGCGAGCGATGCAAAAGTGAAAATCACACCTTTTCTTTTATCATTAGCCAAATCACTCGAGTCATCTCGTCCCCTGCAAACCCGGATAACTCGCACAGTTAAAGATCGAGGCCTTTTAGATTAACTTGTTCAAACCTTTTAAAACAAATCGCAGAACGATGAATAGCCATACGTCCATATTGTGCGACTTAAGTTTTTAACAAACAAAAACTGCCTTTACAAATTAAGCGGCAAATATGCTTCCGTTAAAGTGCTTCTGTACAAACGTTCCTTGCTAGAACGTAAGTTTAAAGGTCCCGCCTCTGTTTGAAAAGCTTAGCTTGTTCCGCCGTGTCAAGACTCAATTGTAAAGGTGACAAATATACCATCCATCTCGACGATTGGATTGTCCACCTTAATTTTTTCGAGCGCCATGGAAGCTGTATGAATAGCTGCAAAAGGGGCTGCGGAACCTGGGCAGAGTGAACGCCTCAAAGAGCTACGCAAAGGATAGGAGAAATAAAATCCCTCTTTGTAGGCGGTCGCGACGCGCAAGGACCGCGGAAATGTTGGCGAGGTAGGGAGTCGAGACAGGGAGGGGAGGGAGGTGACAACTTTGGGAGAAGCTCGAAGAAGCATCTCCGCCTGTGAGAAAACAATTTTAGCGAAGAATCTAGGAGATTTTGTCCTCGATTCATAGGTTAAAACGCCGCCATTATCGAACCGACAATCACAGGGACCGTCAAATCCTTCAGTCAAAGATAGAATTCATCAGACGCCGGGCAAATCTCAATGACTGCAAAAAAATTCATGAAACGCCGATTAGCAATCCGCTTACGTACGACTGGCTCCTATTCGTACGCTATGATTGATGCGCTAATTCGATCGATGTGAGCTTCTGTGAGGGATGCAGCAACCGATTCTTCACTGGTAGCAGCTGCCTTGGACTCCAAAAACCACGAGATGGTGCAGCATGGAGATCCGAAAAGAGCTTTACGATCATCCGAGGGCACCAAACTCAGAGAAATGGCCTTGCAATTCGCGGTTGCGAGTGTTGCTATGAGGGAGAAGAGAGCAGGCAACGATGAGGCGATGCTTTTTTTTTTTTTTTTGGAGATCCAGTGTTTTTTTTTTAGCAAAAGCTTCCGCATGACGAGAGCGCAAAAAATGCACACTGAAATTTATTTTTTTTCCCCAAGAAAACAAGGTAAATGATAATAAATCATTCATAAGTCCTGCTAGAGATCCAAATAGCGAAAGAGGCCCTAGACGATGAATTGAAAGGGATGAGAGAGAGAGAGAGGAAAATAGTTTTAAAAAATCATGATTTAAAAAAATTAGAAATGCCTCCGAATGGCCTTGCCTTCGCTTAGGCCTCCCTCTCACATGCCAAAAAAGTGTATTGTATTTTGTTTGCCACGTGCCACTTCAGCACTTCCCTTTCATGAGGTGGAACACGTGTTCGCAAAATATTCTTTGGACATTTTCCGAAAACTCCTACCTCCTAAAATTGGAAGAGAATTTCATAAACTCGAAGGTTTTCACACACTTGTCAAATATTGTATTTTGTTTGCCACGTGCCACTTCAGCACTTCCCTTTCATGAGGTGGAACACGTGTTCGCAAAATATTCTTTGGACATTTTTCCAAAAACTCCTACCTCCTAAAATTGGAAGAGAATTTCATAAACTCGAAGGTTTTCACACACTTGTCAAAAGTGTAGGTTTTCATACAACTATATTTGCATGGGAAGGTCTTACTAATGATTCAACATTTGCAAAGAGAGAATTAATTTTCCCTTTATTTGCCTGCCCCCAAATAGCAAGTAGGGCTTAGTATTCGTTAAACTAGGCTTGAAAGACAAAAATCGTTTTTTCATGGTATCCACCTATCTTCGGGGCATCAATAAATGGCACAACAACCTATTTCGAGCACCTTCTCCTTTTGCCCCGCCTCCTTCTTCCCCTTCTACCTTGACTTTGAAAGTGAAATTCAACCCGTCGGGGTTTTTCGTTGTTTTCGTGCGCTGTTTAAATTGTATTTCGTGTTTCCATGGGTAGGCCTTTTTGATGATGCGACTTGTTTTTTGAGCTACTTGTCATGTAAATGAATCCCTATAGTCATAGGGACACGTGTTATTCCCTCAGAATCTTTCTATTCTTTAAGGAGAGGTTTTCAAATGGAGCAATTCTGGAGGAGCAAAAGGGAGCTTCGGAGAGGTTCGGGGGTAGGCGAAGTTTTGCAGGAGTGCCATGGAGCACGCAACCATGACATGTGGTGATCATGGGGCTAGAGGTGCTAGACTGCACTGAGTGTGGCTACGTGTCATCTCTTCCAAGCCGTTTGCTGCAATCTGTCCTGCGCACTATGCAAACTTGATCATCGTCGAATCTAATAATGGATCTGGCAGACTACAGAATGCAATGTGTCGCCGCGATAATTGGACTGCAACCAGACTCTGCAGCTGATGACGAATGCGTAGAACAGATGTCATGTCCAAAATTAGTAGATGTTTGATTGACTGCCCACTACAACATGGACTCTAACGGTGACGGGGACGACGTCAGGGAGCAGAGCAACACTGCAACAAAGATGGCGGATGAGCAGTGCAGAGGGACTCTGTAGAGATGGCGGGCCGCTATCCACATTGCTTGACACGAGACAACACATCAAGGGGTAGAGTGCTCATATCTATCCTTTGACACTGAGTTTGACATGTGGCAACGCATTGGGCAAGTGGCGACTACGCCGATGTGGCAATGTTAGAAAAAATATGTAATATAGTGTATATATAATAAAATACATGGTGTATATATATAATATTATATTATATATACTCTATATATATACTACATATATTATATAACATATATATATATATATAAGAGAGAGAGAGAGAGAGAGGAGGAAAGAGACAGAGAGATAAGAAAGAGAGAGGGAGATAAGAGAGAGAGAGAGAGAGAGAGAGAGAGAGAGAGAGAAGAAAAGAGAGAGAGAGACAAAGACAGATAGAGAGAAGAGTACAGAGATGACAAAGAGTGACAATAGAGAGAGAGAGGGGGGGAGGAAAGAGAGAGAGAGAGAGAGAGAGAGAGAGAGAGAGAGAGGG